>NC_057389.1:28155216-28192971 GCF_019320065.1 Cervus canadensis | reverse complement strand
GTGTTAGAAAGTGTTCTAGTTTCATTCTTTTAAAGGTGGTTGGCCAGTTTTCCCAGCATCATTTGTTAAAGAGATTGCCTTTTCTCCATTGTATATTCTTGCCTCCTTTGTCAAAGATAAGGTGTCCATAGGTGCGTGGATTTATCTCTGGGCTTTCTATTTTGTTCCATTGATCTATATTTCTGTCTTTGTGCCAGTACCATACTGTCTTGATGACTGTGGCTTTGTAGTAGAGTCTGAAGTCAGGCAGGTTGATTCCTCCAGTTCCATTCTTCTTTCTCAAGATTACTTTGGCTATTCGAGGTTTTTTGTATTTCCATACAAATTGTGAAATTCTTTGGTCTAGTTCTGTGAAAAATACCGTTGGTAACTTGATAGGGATTGCATTGAATCTATAGATTGCTTTAGGTAGAATAGCCATTTTGAAATATTGATTCTTCCAATCCATGAACACGGTATGTTTCTCCATCTGTTTGTGTCCTCTTTGATTTCTTTCATCAGTGTTTTATATTTTTCTATGTATAGGTCTTTTGTTTCTTTAGGTAGATATACTCCTAAGTATTTTATTCTTTTTGTTGCAATGGTGAATGGTATTGTTTCCTTAATTTCTCTTTCTGTTTTTTCATTGTTAGTATATAGGAATGCAAGGGATTTCTGTGTGTTAATTTATATCCTGCAACTTTACTATTTCGTTGATTAGCCTAAGTAATTTTTCTGGTAGAGTCTTTAGGGTTTTCTATATAGAGGATCATGTCATCTGCAAACAGTGAGAGTTTTACTTCTTCTTTTCCTATCTGGATTCCTTTTACTTCTTTTTCTGCTCTGATTGCTGTGGCCAGAACTTCCAACACTATGTTGAATAGTAGTGGTGAGAGTGGGCACCCTTGTCTTGTTCCTGATTTCAGGGGAAATAAGGCCTCTTCAGACAGCCATTTTGCCTTTTTGCATTTCTTTTCAATGGGGATGATCTTGGTCCCTGCCTCCTGTACAATGTTACAAACCTCTGTCCATAGTTCTTCAGGAACTGTATCAGATCTAGTCCCTCAAATCTATTTCTTACTTCCACTGTATGACCTTTTAAAAAGTCAACAGTAAGACAGCCTCAACTCTCAAATGGGTGAATAGAACTGAAGACTAAAACTAGTTTCCATATAAGCCAGAAGCAGTAGAGCCCACCTGACTTCTGAAGCTCACAGAAAAGAACCTCAGAGTCAACACTAGTACAGACTCCCTGAAGGACCCCAGCCTCATGATAAGGCTCCTCCATCCTATTGCACAAGCTCCATCTTGAGTCTCTCTCCTTATAAGGTTTTAAGAGATCCAAAGCTTACGTAGGGAATAAATATGTGGAGACTGTGCTCCCTTAAAGAAAAAGGTTTAGAAAAAGGTACAGGTCAGAATGCTAAAAACCACTATGGGTTAAGTAGGGTTTTTCTCTGTGGGCCTAAATTGATAACCTGTCATTTGAATATTAGCTATATGGGGGAAATGTGTTCTGATTTCCAAACAATGAAAGTGTATAGGGATTTTAGAAATACAATTCAATGGAAGGTTCCCTTTTAATGCTTCTTGAGTTATAGTGGTGTTAGTTAATTTTTAAAGGACAGTTTCCCCATTTATATTTTAAAATATGTATATAGGTATGCATAAAAACAAGATATTGAAGATTCACCGAGATGCTAATAATAATTATCTATAGATGGTAATATTATAATTGATACTTTCTTCTCTACATATTTTCCAAAATGAGAAAACTATGAGGATTTTTCATTTCTTAATAGAGCAAATAGGATTGAAAAATGAAATTTAATATAAGATTAAAAAACTTTGTAAATATTTAGGTATAATTTCACAATAAAAGAATTATAAGATTTCTGTGCTGAAAAAATATACAGTATTGCTGAGAGGTTTGAAGAAAAAAAACAAAGCACCTAAATAGAGATAAACATGACCATGGGTTGATATACTCAATATTGTCAAAATGTCAATTCTCTCCAAAGTGTTCTATAAAGTCATCGCTAGCTAAATCAAAATCTTGAGAGGTGTTTTTGTAGAAACTGATTCTAATAATACATGTGGAAAAACAAAGCAGCTAGAATAGCAAAAGCAATTTTTTGGGGGAAAAAAGAACAAAGTTGGAAGACTTAATCCTAGTCTACCTAATTTCAATATATAAAGCAATAATCAAATGAAATAGTATTGACAAAAGGATAGGCAGATAAATCAATGAAACAAAATAGAGAAGTCTGGAAATAGACTCATTTGTAGGGTAAAAAGACTTTCAACAAAGGTGACAGAAAAATTCAGTGGGGTTGGAAGGATGGTTTTATTCAGTAATCGGTTCTGTGAGAACTGGATAACCATCTGTGCAAAAACAGTTCAAACACAAAACATTAGCTTAAGATGTATCCATAGACTTAAATACAAAAGCTAAAACTATAACGCATTTAAGAGGAACTAGGAGAAATTCTTTATGATGAAGAATGGGCAATGATTTTTTCGACCAGACAAAGTCCTAATCATAAACGAGAATATTGATAAACTGGACTTTTATCAAAGTCAAAACACTCTGCTCATCAAGAGACACTGTTAAGAAAATAAGTAAGCAGTCTAAAGAGTGGGAGAAAATATTCATAACACATAGATTAGGCAAAACACTTACATCCAAAATACGTAAAGTATATCTATAACTTAATGATTAAAAGACAAGCATACTTTAAAAATGGGCAAAAGACTTGGAAATGCCATGAAGGATGACATAAATAGCCAATAAGTGCATTAAAATATGTTCAATTCATTAATCATCAGGGAAATGCCAATTAAATCACTGATAAGCCACCATGCATCCACTAAAATGACTTAAAAATCTAAAAGATTGATAACATCCAATATTGGCAAGAGTGTGTAGTAGCAAGAATTCTCATAATTGCTGGTGAGTATAGTATATGGAATGGGACAATCTCTCTGAAAATTTGCCTTACTTCTTATAAAGTTAAATGCATATTTACTCTATGATCTAGCAGTCCCACTCATAAGCATTTACCCAAGAGAAAAATTTTTAAATGTGTTCAGAAAAGACTTGTGCCATATTCGTAGCAGCTTTATTCATCATAGCCAAAAAGCTGGAAACAACTCAGTTAGGAGGCTGTTCCTTGTCAGACCCCTACCTACCTGTCTATTATCATCTTATATGAATCATCTTACCCCTCCCACCCTTTCACTTATGCTCTCAGAACACAACGCTCCCTCCCCTGTTCATGCCTCTAAAATGGACAGGGAAGCCTGGTGTGCTGCACTCCACGGGGTTGCAAAGATTTAGATACGACTTAGTGGCTAAACAGCAACAACAATCGCCCAGAATCCCCTCTTCCACTACTCCTGTTCTCCTAGGATCAGCCTGTATTCTCTGAGTTGCCTTCCTTCACTCCTCTGTAATCTTGCTTGCTTTCCCTTAGGAACCTGGAATGATCATGCTGCATTATAATTTTTTATGTGCATGCTCATCTTCCCTACAAGTTCGTAAACTTCTATCTTCATGTATCTCTTGCACCTAGCATTGCATCTAGCATACAGTACATATTAAAAGAACATTGAAGTATATGATAGAATCTAACTTATGCTGCATTAAATAACTGAAATATACACTTATCATTTACCTTTCTTTCCAAATGCAAGTAAGTTTCATAATAAGGATTGCCAATTGAATACTCTCTCTGGTATGACCCTCTATACCTTAAGCAGTGCCTGAGGAACATTAGTCAGCATTTGTACTGTGCCAGTTACTACAAGTTCTCATTGAATTTTACCTGTTGCTCTTAGCCCTTTCAATTCTTTGATGATTTACACACTAGTGGAGGATTCTTAAGTAGATGATCCTCTGAAAAGAGTGCTTTTTACTTTTTAATAGTGGCCTTGGCATGTAGGTTCTTAGTCACTTATAATCTACATATATCCAGAGGAAATATTACCTTTTAATAGTACTTTCCTAGAGATGGTTTCTTTGTTGTAGAGGGCTGTGCAATGTATTGCGTGATATTTAGTAACATCCATAGCTTCTACTCACTAGAAGCCAGGACTGCCAAATTACAGCTACCAAAATTGTCTCCAGGCATTGCCAAATGTTCCTTGAGACCTACCCTCACCCCTAGTTGAGAAGTGTCCCTGGAATTAGAGAGACCTTGATTGCCATTTAAGCTCTATTGCCAAGGGATCCAGGTTAGGCTATTACTTCTCTAAACTTCTTAATCTATAAAATGTGAATTGTAGGTAAATTCATGAAATAATTTCAATGGACCAAATGATTACTGGTTGTCTTTAATTGAAAGCAAGGCATATGCATCTGACATACCCTTCTCAGTTGTCTGATTCTCTGGAATCTCTCACTTTTTGTTGTCTTTGAGCTACTGTAAACTATGACTTGGGCTTCCCTGCTAGCTCAGTTGGTAAAGAATCCGCCTGCAATGCAGGAGACCCCAGTTTGATTCCTGGGGTGAGAAGATACCCTGGAGAAGGGATAGGCTACCCACCCTGGTATTCTTGGGCTTCCCTTGTGGCTCAGCTGGTAAAGAATCCGCCTGCAATGCGGGAAACCTGGGTTTGATCTCTGGGTTGGCAAGATCCCCTGGAGAAGGGAAAGGATACCCACTCCAGTATTCTGGCCTGGAGAATCCCATGGACTATATAGTCCATGGGGTCTCAGAGAGTCAGACATGACTGAGCGACCTTCACTTTCACTTTCAAACTATGACTTGTAGGAAATTAATAAAAAGGTAATTCTTGATGATAAAAGCCCAAACTGTATCTGGCCATGCGATCAATTACAATACAAATCAATTACAATCAATTACAATATGTGGCTATTAGCCCATTTTTCCTGTTTTTGCATTTGTTTTAAAATTTATCTCAACATACATTATTTGACCACATATGTGTGGTGGGTTACCCAGGTAGTACAGTAGTAAAAAATCAGCCTGCAAATGCGGGAGATGTGGGTTCCATTCCTGGGTCAGGAAGATCCCTTGGAGGAGGAAATGGCAACACACTCCATTATTCTTTTTATTTATTTTTTTTTTTTTCCATTATTCTTGCCTGGGAAATCCCATGGACTAAGGAGCCTGGCAGGCTACAGACCATGGGGTCACAGAGGCAGACACTACTGAGTGAGCACACACACACACACACACATATGTGTGATATTGTGAATTTTCTTTGAATCCACTGTAACATCTTAGTGATTATTTTTTTAAGTAACGAATTAAATGAAACCTCTGACTTGTGTTAAAAGAAAAAAGAGGTGATTGCTTCTACTGTGATTCACTCGTTCTTTAGGAGATGAAAACATGAGACACTTGCCTAAAAACCTTCGAGAGGAAAGGTTTTCAAAATGCAAACTACTCAAGACAAATCACTCCTTACTTGATTCCTTACAATGCCTATAATTTTTGTATGCATTAATCAAGGGGAATAAAGTGAGTGCTTTGGAAGAAATGGCACTGTCTACAATGCTACTTAGATTCTCTAAATTCCTTGTTTTTGTTGTAGACATCTACTAGTTCAAATGTCAATCCATGCTATATAACACCTAACCCAGTTGGTGACAATATCTGGAAAATTATCCCAGACTTCCACTGAGACACATCTGCCTCATGATTTGCAGAACCACAATGTATTTCATAGGTTGATAGATGTCATATTTCCTATGGGAGATATTAGTTATAAAAACCAGTTCTTGTGGGTTTCCTTGGTGGCTCAGATGGTAAAAAATCTTCCTGCAATGCAGAAGACCTGGGTTCAATTCCTGGGTCTGGAAGATCCCCTGGAGGAGGGAATGGCAACCAAGGCCAGTATTCTCGCCTGGAGAATCCCATGGATAGAGGACCCTGGCGGGCTACAGTCCATGGGGTCGCAAGGAGTCGGACACAACTGAGCAATTAACACACGCACACACCTCCCCCATAGCGTTTCATTTTAGCCTACTTATTGAAGTGAAGTGTCCCTGTTGCTAATAGGGCTTCAGAAGTGTGGAAAATTTACTGGAATTCCAAAAGCACTGTCCTGAGATCTAGGAGAAATTGACTGGTTTTTTTTAGCTTCCTACCCCTAATTTGTATGTGACCTTGGGGAAGCTCTTGGATCTTCCTGAATCTCTCATGCCTTGTCTCTGATTTGATTAGAAAGCCTTAGGTTATTTTTAGCATCAAGATTCTATGACATCATGGTTCCATATCTATGAGTGTTCTCTTGAGAACAAAGTAGAATCAATATTTTTCAGGGGAACACAAGTACAAAAAAAATATGTTGCATTGCCAAGTTCTCCCCCTCCCAGGTTATGACACTTTCTGTTACTTTTGATGGGCTCTACCTTCCTTCTTTGGTCCAGTAACAGGGCTGCCATCTGGGAACTGATACTTGGGCTCCAGGTCCTCCCCAGGAACAGCCCCAGCAAGTCATTTTATCCTCAGCTTCTCACTCTACATGGGTGAGTCTCTTTGAGAACATCTTAAAGAAATATTCCCTCATCATTGTGGACAAAGGGATTTTTATTGTTGGGGTATCCCATTATTCTCAAGCTCAGGGATTCCTCCTTTATTGTTTCCCTTCCCTCTAATTCCTTTTCCACCATCGGCTCCTCTTTCATGGCTGCATCTTTCTTCTTACAGTGTTGCGGGATAGGTCAGCAGCTGCAGGAGAACTTGATTAGTGCCTCGCCTCTGAGCAGATGCATTTCCCTGACAGCATCGATCCTGGGTGCTTTGGCTTTGCAGGCAGCTCCACAGAGGAGGAGCTTGGACTGCAAAGGAGGTGGACTATTGTCTGTTCAAGGTGAGTTTGGGGCAGGCAACTAATTCGTTTCTCTTTGCTCAGCTGTGAATTTTGCTTAAATAAGACCTGCTTGAGAATTTTTATTTAAAATCCACTGCCTGGCTGAGACCTTGTGATGGCAAGATTCAAAGACAATTTTTATTGCTAAGTTATTAGTCCTTTGAAAGAAGGAAAATTTGATGCTTAATATTTAAACAGTTTCTATGTTGCTGAATTCTTTGATATCTGAATGTGAACTGGGTAACCATTTAAGGTCCATTTCTAGAGACTTTTCCAGATATTGAAAGCCCTACAGGAATTTATTTGTAATGCTCTTGCATGAAAAGTTGCCATTCATTTCTTGCCATGGTGGCCATTGCCAGAAGATATGTTCATTAGGGATGAAATAAAGAAATATTTTATATTTTGATGTATTTCAATTTGCCCACAGTACTAGTCTGTTTTTGAGGATAGGAATCTTGAAATCCTTTCATCTTGAAAATGTTATCACTCCTCTAGATTTTGGAAAAATTTAATAGTATTTAGCACAGGGAAATCATCTGTGGGCAAACAGGATAACTCCAAGCATTTTTATTCAGTTTTTTCCCTTGATTTTTGTTTTGAGGTTCAGGAGTCATTGGAAAAAACTGGCACAAATGTGCCTGGGTGTAGATCTGACTAAGGGCTCATTTTTTCCATGCATTTTAAGGACATCCCCACCTTTAGGGAACCTGTGCCTCCCTTAGCCAAAATTCCAGCTTCACAAAACCCTTAGCCAAAATTCCAACTCCACAAAAGCATCACATGACATTTCAAAGGCATATTCTATTACTTGTATAAAACTGAACTACAGTTATTGAATAACCCAAAATAATCTATTCAACTTATTCTTTTCATGGTATCTGTAATTCCTACAAGTTTGTATCATATAAATATAAGAAATTGTATTCACAAGCTTCCAGGGGAGTACAGTACTGACCGTTAGGTACAACATCAAAATGTGGTATTATGAGAGGAAGCTAAAAACGGCTGTGGTTTCAAATTAGCAAATTCATCCATGAGTGCTAATTGTGAATTAAACTGTAGATAAAAACTACCACCACAGCAACCTTCTTCCAAAACTTGTGTCCATTTCTGTGGACAAAGAGACAGCCTATATATGGTAGAAAAGCCAAGGGGCTTTGGTATCTAGTCTTGGGTCCTCCATTTTCTCTGTCAGATGACCATCACCAAATCTTTCCGCCAGCTGGCCACAGCTTCCTTAGGTATAAGGTGGGGATAGATAATTCCAGATCAAAGGAGACTATATGAAACATTCCCCAAACTATAAAGTCATATTCACATACTTTTCATTTATGACTGGAGATGTGTTAGTAATACTTGCTTCACTCAGAGCCATTTTCTCCAGAAACTGCCCAATTGCCCATATGGTAAGCCTTCCTAAGGACGTAGGCATAGCAATCACGTTTGTGCCTCCTTTCCTGGGGACACTGGTGGACACCTGATCAAGGACATGAACAGTGGTGAGGAATCAGATCTCTCAAAACTAAAGAGACTCAAGAGTGTCCTTAGATGGCAATCTGGGATCATTACAAACTGGGATCTATGGTGACCATTTTCAGCCATGAGCATGCCGATGCACAGGCAGAGAATGCTGGAGAATGAAGTAGATATACAGAAAGAAGAAAAAACAGCAAATTGCATGCTCACAGGGGTGACAAAGGAAGTACCTGATCTCATTCTTAATCCAGCATATGGGCTGAACATTGATTTTTTTTTCCCCTAGGATGGCCAGAAGATGGCCCATTTTAACGTCACAAAAGATTCCCCTTGAGTGGCTTTCTCTTCCTGACATCGAGTAGGACTTTAGCTAAGACATTAATATTGCACCAAAAAATTTGAAGATTTTATTGTACCAAAAGCAAAAGTTTCCAGCTGTCCTTTGTAGCTACCAAGATGAAACTCTTTCCAGATATGTCTTTCCAGCTATAAAATGCAGACTGCAACATGGAAGATTCAAGAACAGGTTCAATTTGCAGCACATAAATTTACTAACTAGATTTGAAAATGTAATTCAACAATATGAGGTGTGACCCTCCAAATGAATTCTCTCCCTTTTAGTCCTCCCTAAATGAAACTTCAGAATTCACAGACGGCACCACAGGATAATAAAAATAGCATAAATTTTGAAGGTAGTCTCAGATGGAAGTTCTGGCTCCTCTATAAATTTGGTTTAGTTATTTAACTAAATGTTTTAAATTTAAATAAATTTAATTTAAATTTAAATAAATTATTTAAATAAATAATTTATAGGATCTATAAATTTGGTTAAGTTATTTAACTTCTCTTAGCCTCAGTTTCCTCATCTATACATTAAGAATAACAATATTTCCCTTTCAGCCTGTTGTAAGGAATAAATGAGATAATATATGGGAAGAGTAAATATCAGTTACTCAACAAATGTTCGTCTTCTTCTTCCCCTCACTCACCATGTAACTCCTATTTTTTTTTAAATAACAAACCACATAATATAACTCCAAATTAATAATCTGAGTGTGGAAACTAGAAGGAAAATAAGCTCTTTTTGATTTCTTGGTCCAGTCAGCTAGATAGTTTCTTATATTATTTTTAAAAAGAAAAAACACATAGGGCTTAAAATCAGACTTCAAGCAGAAGGGATTTTAATTCAGATATGCATATTTTGGTCAACAAATTAGTTTTCCCGTGTAGTAACATATGATGCTAATACATGTCCAAGACAGTGTGTGCATGTGTCTACATGTACTAGCAGGACCCAGCCAACAGAGTGGTTTAGTTCATTGCATAAACCCAAGATCGACTTGTTAGGCATATCTGCTCATTTGCATGAAGAAAGCTAGAAAGCTTCACCCACTGGGCACACTGCTTCAATATTCAGTAATAAAATCTATTAAGCCCATAAGTCATTATTTAGCCTAGGAGAGGGATATTCTTGACAAGGAAGTCCTGTGAGAAATGTAGTACATGATATCATAGGAAATGATTTCAAGGGGATGGTGATGAGTCTAACCAAATCATTTCAGATCACTCCAGCCCTGTCAGTCCATGGAACACAGTAGAAAACCATATGCATTCATAAAAATGTCTGATTCTGCATGTAATAGATACAGCAAATAATATCCTAGAAACCAGACTTCGGTGACTAAGATCAGTTTACAGTCTAAGGTTTAAATTGCATGTTTTCAAAGGAGGGGCACAAAAAGAGAGCAGGAGGACCATGCACTACTACTTTCATACGTGAATAATTATTCCTTAAGTAACCTGACAAGAAAACATGCAAGAATCACAAATACTTTTCTAAAGGTACTGTCTCTAGCCTCTCTCCATCCATCTATGTCTAGCCTTGGTGCCAGGCCCAAATAACCTGAAAGTGAATAGAAAAGATAGAAAAATGTTTATATTATAAAAGAAAAGCTTTATTAAATGTGAGTTACAATATCAGCTATATCCTAATATTCTCATTATATTCTTATGTTAATATTCTTTTGTGGTTGTGGAAAACCATACTTTCATAAAGAATAGGAACAAAGCACTTCTATCTATATTATTATTCCTACTCTGTGTTCATTATATGCTAATTCAACATCCAAAGGAAAGGTATCAACAATGACAAATCAAGTTTAAACAGGTTATTTAAATTGGGAAATTTGATAGCATACCAAAATTAATAAATCATAATCCGCTAGTCCATAGTTTTTTTTACCAGTCTCTGACTATTTAAAGTCAATTTAGAAAAGTTTTCAAGCAACTACTCTAAACCTAACTCCCTTTTCCATTTGCTATCTGATTAGTGTTTAAATAAGTTTATGATATAAGAGCATCATGACTCTCTAAAAGAGCACTCCCCCTCCAACCCCCCCCCCAAACCCCTCACTAATTTAGGTTAAAAACAAAGTAATGGCAGCAAAAGTGTCTTTAAGTTTTGCAATAATCCTTCCAGTACTTTTGCATCCCAAAAGGCTCCAGATGTGACCAGCCACTGCAAAATGGTAAGTTGTTTATCAGCATTCTACGCTGGGAACTGGCACCTGTAATTTTACTCTTATTTTGCATCAGCATTATTAAAACACCTAAAAAACGACCAAGTGAAGGTTTTGTGTAATCACACAGATACCTTCAGGGTGAGATGCCCTGTTGGCTGTCTGCGCCCAGAAGGTGTGCCGGCTCTAGCCGGCAGCTTCCTTCTCTGTCGTCTGGATAGCCGCTCTGAGCCTCCTTGGATAGGGAGTTTGTGCTGGTAGCTGGAGCTGGAAAATAATGGTGAAATGTGGTTCTGGCAGCCTTGAAAGAATCGATTGTTGATCACTTTTGATAATGCAAATACTCACAATCCTTCTCTTTCATTCATTTTTTTTTCTTTCTCTTTCTTTCCCCTTACTTGCTGTTAATAGTCCTTTGTAGCTAAAAAAAAGAGGCCCCTTATCCACCTCAATCCAGGGTGAAGATTTAAGAAATAGACATAGGTGAATCATGTGATGACAATTAACCACTTTGTTGAGCCAGAGATCCCACTTCACCCTTACCTTCTCTTTGTAACCTCGGGGCTCTGTTACATCTTGCCTACAGTTTTCCTAGCTGCCTGCTTCAGCCTGCTCCCATCTTACTGTGGTTTAGAAACATGACAAGCTACCTTTAGCTTGCTGGCACTTTAACAATGAAGATTCTTGGAACGTAACTTCTGCTTAACTGCCGATTCCTAACCCTGCGTGGCAACAGGCTGTGATTTGGTACCGCGGTACAGTCAACCCAGACTTGAAGTTTGCTTTCCAAAAAAGTTTCTTTTTTTGAGCCTATGAAATGATTTCCCACTCAGATGCTTGAAAATGGATCATTTTAAAAAGTCCTCTTTGGCAAGATCTTCACATACATGTTAAAGGGAGGTAAAACGAGTGGGGAAACTGAGGAGCAGAGGGTTTAAGGGACTCACCTGGGATTGCAGAGTGAGTTATCACCAAGCCGAAGTTGGGACTCAATGTTCCTGACAGTTGATGGTCAACATAATATATTTGATTATAGTACTTCTGGAATTAAAACTCCACAAAATTCTCCTTTCTTGGGCTTTGAATAGTTTTGTTTCAGGCTATTATTCATGGTTGTATTGATACATTAAAATAACCCTAAGACCAAGGACAGTCTAGATAAGGTCATGCAGGAACATCTAATTGCTACTCCCTGAGGCAAAGAGTGCTAAGAGAAGCCAGCAAAAACCTCCTGCTATCATTATTTCGGAGTTAGTTGTTAAAGTATCTGTAGTATCAGTGATGGTCAAAATGTTTGTATCTATTCAAATAACTTACTGTAAAACAAATCTTACATCCAGTGGTTCACCCATTGATCAGTGTTAGGAAAGTCTCTCATCAACTATATAAGACTGTGAAGTGTGTACGTGTGTGGGAGGACAAGGAGATATGGAGTGGTTACATACCGCTCTAATGGATATAAGACCTCATGCATGGCCTTTCAGGTGAGGGTGACCATGGTGTCCCAATGAGGGCTAAATCAGGACCCAATAATGTTTATAACTTATGGAGTCCATCATTAAGCATGCCTCACCTTAACAGAGTTTGGGGGTTTGACCCCAGTCATCTGCATGTGACTTCATCTTGAAAAGCTATTTTTCAAAATTGGGAAAACTTCCATCATCAGAGGTCTCAAGGTAAATTCTTTAAAGGATAACAGAGTATTTTCTAGTAATGTTAGTTATTTTAAAGGAATAAGGTGAGACTTTCAAGACCTGGAGCCAAAAGATCCTTCTGATTTGGGGGCAGATGCCAAGACCCTGCCTTCTCCATCATAAGCCCTCAGTAGAGGAGAGTCCCTTGAGAGCAAAGAGAGGTCTAGAGAGGACCAGGATCTCCCCCTGAATCAATCAGAAGCCCTTGGAGGAGTCCTAGAACCACCTGTCTCTAATTAATCTCCTCTCCTGTATTCCCTCAGCACTTACACACTCATAATTATATTTATGCTTGTAATTGTATTATATTACAGTTCAAATCTCCTTACAATAAATATCACCATAATGAATACTTCACTATTATAAAAAATTCTCAGCCTGAGCCAGCAACTTACTTACTCAAGCATATTCACTACCATAAAATTCTAGTGAAATAAAAGAATTTGGATGTTCTGTCAATTCAGTTATAATGGAATTTGACCTTGTAACTATAACTTTGTCATATGAAAGTACTTGGGCTCTTTTACTGGATCACAAGGTCCTTAACAAAATAGTCCCCAACACAAAGTTCCAGACATAGTAGATGCTTAAGAAACACTAGAATGAGTGCACAATTTACAATAGAATGTGAAAGCCATTATTGGTTATATAGTGGATTGATTAGACTGATTTCCCTGGTCTATAGCAATGGTGCTACTAGAATGGCTGAACTGAAATTAGCATGGCCTTCATTTTTCATCACCATTTTTATCACTAGCTGAAGGAATTGAGTGTGAAACTGTAGCCGGTCATATGAAATCTTTTAGGCTCTTTTTTCATCCTTGATGCCTCCTTCAAAAAGTAACCAACTTATTTTCATCCAATAAGAGAAGGGCTAGTTGTGTCACCATAATGCTGTTTACAGTGGCATTAACTGGCTGGTAATCATCTGGCCTGGGATAGTTATATTTCCCTAAATTTGTGATCGTACTATTGACATACGTCCTTTATTACTAGTGGAAAACAATTCTACTTGAATATGGTTGGTCTATAGTATTATTTTTATATGCAAACCACAGTATATTTTGTCTATTCTTTCAAATATCTACATTTGAAAAAGGTAGTGCCATAGTGCCTACACTGAAAATAAAAAATTTTAAATGTGAAAAGATTAATAAGAGAAGCAAAAAACACATTTTAAATGTGAGTGGGATCACTAAAACAAGGGAGCAACATGAGTACCTATACTTCTACCTGACAAGAAAAGACAATATTAGAAGGTAATGGAATTGGGGAGAGCTTAAGTGTTACACTCTGGAAGGATATTCTTCTGGGTATATGCTGTGCATACTCATGAAGAAACAAATTAAACATGTAGGCTCTATGTATTTCACAATCATTTCTTTCATCACTGGAAGTGGAAGAGACATCTAAATAGAAAGGAATATGCTTGTAATTCATATTAATGACTTACATTAATATGCAAAACAAAGTGACCTGAAGAGCAGAACACAGCAAACAGAATTCTAGACTTTTTTTTTTGCACCAGCAACTTATTTAAAGGTAAATAGCTGTTAAGGAAAAATTTCATTTCTCCATTAGGTATATGTATTTGGAAAAATAAGAATCACTTGGTCTAGTGATGATAGTTGTACAACCTTGAGAATATACTAATAACCATGAAATTGTGTACTTGAAATGATTCATTTTGTAGAATGTGAACTATATCTAAAGGAGAGGGAATCACCAAGTCTTTTAGGTCTTCCGGGTCCCACTGTGCCTGGATATTCACTGGTTCCCCAGATTGCCAGGGAGGGAGGTCTGGCTGATCCTGAGAGAAGCCTTGTGTTTTAAAAATCAATCAATCCATAAAACAACAAACAAGGGGATAAACTTGTCATTTGTTTGAGTTCAAATGTGTGTTATATTCAGACTCTTGGCATTGTGCCTAAAAACCAACCCGTTTCCTGAGCTGTATAGGCAGATATCACTGTTAAGTCTGTGGCATGAGTTCAAGCCAACAGTGAACTGGCTGAGGCCGCCAGGATTCCAGCGAATGACATCCTACTAAAAAACCACCTAGTTCTGAACGTGAAATAGAGCCAAGTGGGCATCTGATTCTGATAGACACATTTTATAGATGGCAGTTGGAGCCAGTAAACCCTACCCGCTAATCATCATGACCAGAATCACTAGTCTTTCTTTTAATCAGACATTTATTCAGAAAGGTTTCATGTATTCATATAATACTATTTATGAAACAGGAAATATCTGTGAACAAACTCTGCCAGAGAGGAGAAACCTATTGTATTACTTTAACGTGTGTAACATTAGAGAAAGTAGATTTCACTGCAAATAAAGCTGCTGTAAATGCTTGACAGGTATCTGCAGAGGTTAACTAGTCAAATCCTCAAGAACACTGCAAGGTAGGTCTAATGATCCCCATTTAACAGATGAGTAAACAGGAGCTCCTGGAAGTTTAATTTATCTAAGCATAAACAGCTAGTAAATGATAGGGCTAGAACGCAAAATAAGAGCCTCTTTTCATCACACACTCTATACTCCTTGCACTACGAGAAGTTATCTTCCCAACAACTGAAAACAATTCATGTTGGGAGAGGTATTCAGTCCTGCTTAATTAATAGTGGCCCACAGGTTGATGAGAATCAAAAATAATTCAATAGGATGGAATCATAAGTCTAGGAAAGATAAATAATTTCAGGCCATACCCTACAGGTTTTGATAAAGACGATGGTAATCTTGAGAGGATGGAAGACTCTGGAGGTTAACATTAAAATTAAAATCTTGAATTGCTGAAGGAATTATTGGATTATTAAATACAAGTTATGCTTTCTGTACTAGTCTTCTTTTACACATGTTTATACTCTAGCCTTTTATCAAGCTGGTATCCAATATCCAACTCAAAAGGAGGAGCTAAGATACCCTAAGATCTCTAAGAAGAGGGATTATGGGAACAAGAAGTAAAAGATAACCTCAGGAGATGGTTCAAATCCCAGCTGTCCTACTTAATAACTATATGGCTTAGGCAAGTTGCATGGCTTTTCTGAACCTCTGCTTTCTGATTAGTGAAATGGGGATGATGGTACTACTAGTATATAGCTCATAGAACTATTTTGAGTATTAAGTCACTAAATGCAAAAATCACATTTGGCACATAGCAAGTATTCAACGTTATTTAGTTTTTATTTCTAACAGTTTTCTGTTGACAAGTTAAAATGTGCCATCTATCAAAAGTATTTTCTTTTTCTACATACTCAAATCTCTTACTAGATTCAAACTTTTTTGTTATAGTGCTGTCATTAGAGAAGCTATTATCTTTCAAAAAAATAAATGAATGATCATGCAAACTCATTCTTCAACATTTTTGTAGGATTTGGGGATTTTGTAGATTAGTTAGGAAATAACACTAAAATTAGATTACAACTACTAACATTATTATTGTAGTTGGTGATTTTCCTCAAAGTTGAAAATTTTATAATAATTTATTTAAGGACATCATCATCTGGGCTCTAATATTCCTCCAGATTCATATCCCTGACAAGAAAAGAAAGCCACCAGGAGTTTCAGATAAATAATAAATGGGACCAGGACCTTAAAGATATTTGAGCAATACTATCTTCAAAATTCTCAGGAATTAAAGGATGTGCATTGGAACAAAACCAATATGTTTAGGAGGTGGGGTATTTGCATTGCTTAAGTGTCTCCTCACTCCCCAGACCACCTGTTCTAGAGCCCACATCATCCATGGGAGTTACCCAGCCCCGCACAGCACTTTGGACACAATTCAAACAGCAGTTATCATATCTGTGCTTTGGTTTGGCTTATATTTCATCCAATGGGTTTTTTTCCCTAAAGAATTGAAGTTGAAATATGCAGCTTGCCTGCTCAAAATCTCTCCCACTAACTTCAGGCCAAAGGACCAAACAAACCCCTCAGTGTGGCTTGACAAGTTGTGTATGACCAGCCACGCTTCATTCTCCAGCTTCACCTGTTTCCTCTGTTCCCCTCTCACTCTTTGCACTGTACACTGCAACCACACTGCACTGTCTCAGCCTGGGGCGGACTGTGTTCTTTCTCCCCTCTGGGTCTCGGGCCTGTTGCTTCTTTACTGGAAAACTGCCTCTACCCTCCGCTTCCTCCCTAGCACTTTCCCTGCAAAGCTTCCTTGGACTTTCCTTTCTCAAGAAGCGGTGGGGTGGCTCCAGAAAGTATTCCCCTAGCAACCAATACATCCCTTAATATCACACTTGGCACTTTTGAGTTGAAATGTGTGTTTTCTTGTCCCTTCCTACTAGACAGTAAGCTCTTTGAGGGGAGGTACTGGTCTTGCCCATTGCTGTAGCTCCAGCTTCTGGCCCATTGCCTGGCGAATAAAAAGACTCTTAGTAATTATCTATTAAAGAGATGAGTCTGAATCTATATGATAAAACTCAACAAATATTACCTTTAAAATAATAGAGGGTAGTAACAAATGAAGAAAACACTATCTTCTGGCCTGCTGGTGTGAGAATTCCTTCGTAGGAAGAGGCTTGCTCTGCTGTGAACACTCTGATAAGCCTGCGGGTGTAAGAGGAAGGCTTGTGCTGGGGTCCAGGCTTTGTGCCTCATAAAGGAAAGGGGAGCAGGCAGGTACAAGACCAAGGGCTTCTTGGAGGAAGGGGTCAAAGAAGATTCCAACAGTCTGCCCACCTACAAAGGGACTTTGAAGAAAAATGCACAAATAGGGGCTTTATTAAGTTGTTTCCTCTGTGGTGTGTGATTAAAAACTCTTTCCTTCATCTACACTACTAAATCTTTATTAGGTCTACTTTGATAATGCTTTTGTGTAAAAAGGTTTGTGATTTGGGAAGCTCAAAGACGACAAGGGGAACATTTATTACATATGTTTTTTAAAGTATACATCTTCCTGAATCTTTCTTTGCACTTTTAAACAAGTTGGGCTTCTAAGCCTATAATGTGAAGGTACGGGTAACCCTGAATTGTCTGTAGATCTGTCTTTCTTGAGAGAGAGGGTTCCGCAAAAATTAGCCTACTCACTTGGTTACACCTTGAGGAGATAAACCAATCCCAGCCTATCACATAAGCATACATAATTCAAGGTTACTTTGAAAGAGTTTTTTTTCCTGTGTGTGACTACGCAAGTTTGGAGAAGGTTGAGAAGTCTGTTGAAATGGCTATGCATAAAGCAGTTTTAAGAGACCGAGGGAGGAGGGGTGGGGTTTGGAAGGCTGAGTATTACATTACAGTAATACATTGTAGTGGGGGGAAGGGCAGAAAATAAAAGAAGGTCTACTGTGGTGTGGGTCTAAGTGGCATGCCAGAGACTTGGGCAGAGATGCACTGCTAAATAAAAAGAGTGTTTATAAGAGTGTATCTTGTGCAGAGTAAAACCTTCCTTGATCTTCCTCCTAAAAACTTTAGTAAATTTTACAAGACTGACTACTGTTTTGGTTTTAAATAGATTATAGCCCTGGTGGCTCAGATGGTAAAGAATCTGGCTGCTATACAGTAGACCTGGGTTTCATCCCTGGGTCGGAAAGATCCCCTGGAGAAGGGAATGGCAACCCACTCCAGTATTCTTGTCTGGAAAATCCCACGGACAGAGGAACTGGGGGGCGGGATATAATCCATGGGGTCACAAAGAGTGGGACATAAATGAGCAACTTTCAGTTTAGCTCACACCATCAGTATTTATAAGTGACTTGAGAGTGACTGTCAGGACTACACAGAAAGCTTTGTTAGTGGACAACTGTAACAATTTACACAATTCTTTTTGCTTCTCAGATGGCTTACTGCTCAAAATTTCCCACTTTTCAATGATCCTTAGGGCTTTTTTTTTTTTTCTTGCAAGAACTTTGATCATCATCACCCAGACTTTGCACTGAGGCAGTTTCAGAATCAGTACTGTTCTTCCTTACCCATCTAATGCAGCACAGCTGGGTGGCAGCTAGCACAGATTTGATATTGGGGTCCCTTTTGGCAGAAGAGTTACGTGGTCTAGGATGCTACTCTTGAAGAGGAAAATGATGTTGAATACTATGGCCTGACCTGGAGTCTATTGGTCATGTTCCTGCCATATTTTCCTTAGCTTTTTCATACTCCAAATCCCTGTGCAAGAAAGAAAGTAGACACGAATATGTTAGACATTTACAAATCAGCTATCAGGATAAACACTTCATATGAGTTAACCTCAGGCCCACATATTTCCAAAAGTATCCATCAAGGAGACAAGGAACTTTATCTGATTATGGGCCATTTAGAGCATTGCCTGATTCTACAGCATTCCAGCCATAAAGATTTGTAGGCAGATTATTTGAGGCATGAAGACTGATTTTTTGTTTAGGGTGTTTAAACAACCATATTAATTTAGACACATCCTGGAGGACCCAGTTCAAGTTTGCACCAGGCCCAGAGATTCACAGGATGGGTTGCTTTTTTTTTAAAATTAAAACTTTCTAATTGACAGTTACGGACTCTGTATCTTAAGAGTCATCGTGAAACCCACCCATAGGATTTTAATCTATTCAGCATGGTATCCTTCTCCCCTGGAGAAGGAAATGGCAACCCACTCCAGTATTCTTGCCTGGGAAATCCCATGAACAATGGGGCCTGACAGGCTACAGTCCATGGGGTCACAAGAGTCGGACGTGACTTAAGAGAGTAAACCACCACCAGCAAGGTATCTAGGGAGAAGAAAAAGTTTCCCAGAACAGCACCTCTCCCTGCTTCATTTGGAACCCTGTAGTTTAGGATGGGGGAAGGATAATCTAGAGATTTTTTTGTCTTCTTGAGTCAGAAGAAATAAGCGAGGGTGATTCTGACTGCAATGAATCCAAAGCCAAATGGGTTCAAATTCAAAACATCCCCAAACCCTAAGTTAGTAAACAGATCTCAGGAGGTGAGGCCATACTCTGGCCCTCTGTGGCTGCTAATTGTATCGGTACCACTTAGGGACAAGGTGATACTCCCACTTACATAATATCAAATGCTGTTTAGAAGCAACTGAGATTTAGATTCAAGGCATATCTAGGAATGTTGGAAAATCTTATACCTTTCAAGGAATGAAAAGATTATACAAGGGTTAAAAGGCTTATTATAAGTGGGAAAATAGCATTAAAATATTAGTCAGTGTTAGAACCAGGTGGACATTTACTGAGGACAAAACTAAAAGTATAAATAGCTTTGTAGCTCATTACCATTTGGGGCTCGTAGTGTTCAAAATAGTTTTAATTCTTAAAGAGAAGGAACATTATGAATCCAAGATAAAAATAAGATATGATCTATTAAAATAGTGGTTTAATGAAAGCTTATTTGCCTTTGCTTTAAAATCTTAAAGCACATAGTAGACTTACCTTGAATAAACATAGTTATTAACCTTCAGCTGTAAAGTGACTTTCAATAATCAGAAGAGGTATAATATCAAAGAACATTTTCTAATACAAATAACAATGTTTAGAGAGACTACATATAAGGTGAGACTTCTTCACTGAAACTGGCCAAAGGAAACTGCAAATTAAGAATTTACCAAAAATAGAGTGGTTTAGACGCTAATTCGTGTCTGACTCTTGCGACCCCATAGACAGTAGCTTGCCAGGCTCCTCTGTCCATGGGATTTTCCAGGCAAGAATGCTGGAGTGGGTTGCCATTTCCTTCTCCAGGAGATCTTCCTGACCCGGGATTCAAACCTGGGTCTCCTGTATTGCAGGCAGATTCTTTACCAACTGAGCTATGAGGGAAGCCCCAAAATAGAGTAGGAATCCATTTTATTAGAAGTAAAGCAAAAGAAGGGTTCAGCCACCCAAAGGTCACACACCAGTGATTTAATTGGAAAGATTTTTCCTTATAAAAAGGATTAGTTCCAATTAATGGAAAATTCAAATTATGTTTATGAATATAAACACTAACAAAATGCTATCATTCTATAGCATATTACTCGCATGGCACCTATCCTATAAGACATTTTGTAAGAGACAAAGGTTCATTAATTTTCCTAATTCTCAGTTTTATAGATGAAGAAGCTGAAGCATAAAGCATTTAGAAGACAAGCCACTGAAAGTTTCCAGAAAAACTGAAAAAAATTCCTTTTGTTCATGGTACTCCCCCAAGGGAAGAAAATTAAAAACAAGCCCTAAGTAGCACAAAAAATGAAAAAGGGAAAGTTTTATAAGGGTCTATAGCAGCAATCCAGAAGAGAGGTGAAATTGAAAGTGAGAAATAAATATTTACAAATCGCGAAGACTTCAATTCCCTCCTCTCTGGCCCTTCTAATAAGGTAGGGACCCAAGGTACTGCCTTTGTATCAAGGAAAAGCTCCTTGATACAAAGCTCTTAGGTTTGTACCTCCTGACAACCTCTTTTGTAGCACTTGTCAGACATTTAACATCCTTGAGCGGGCACAGTTCATGCCGTTGTTGACACCACCAGCCACAATATGACCTGGAAAAATGGGGCTTCTCTGTGGAGATGTATCTTCAAGTCACAGGGCCAGCGCAACCCCTGACCTGCTGAACTGGGACTGAGATCTCAATTAGTAAAAGCCCACAACCCAGCAGGTAGGGGCAAAACCTGTCTGACCACCCAGCAGAGAAATACACCTACTGAGAATCTCTATGAACACCCAGAAGCCATGGTTGTGATTGCCCCAGGCTGCTGTGTGTGTCTCTGTGTGTGTGTGTGTGTGAGAGAGAGAGAGAACAGAAATTGAAAACCCAAGGGATCTTTGTTGTTGCTACCTGCCTGCCCTCCAGAGGACCTTCTGTAGTTAGTTACCCAACAGAGCCTAGGGCAGGAGTCGAGCACCAAAAGACATGGGGAGGAAGGAGGGGCCAGGTCATGGAGGGCACACGCTGCTCTCCATACTAAAGGGCTCAGATTTCATCCAGAGGGCATTTGGAAACCAATGAAAATTTTTAGCACAGAAATGCACTTGAGAGCGATCCCTCCTGCCGGCTGTTACACAGAGTGAAGTAAGCAAGTGCTGCCTTGTTCATCACTGTGTCTAGGGCACAGTATCTAGGGCAAA
The DNA here is from genome assembly GCF_019320065.1 of Cervus canadensis. Lineage (NCBI taxonomy): Eukaryota > Metazoa > Chordata > Mammalia > Artiodactyla > Cervidae > Cervus > Cervus canadensis. The sequence continues at coordinate 28,171,435 of NC_057389.1, read as the reverse complement.
ATAACTCCATGGACGCTCAATATGTCATCTGTTGACTGGATGAGTGAATGAATGAATGAATGAATGAATGAATGAATAATTTTAGTGGGGAGAAGCAAGAAGGGCCTGGCAAAGAACTTACTTTGTTGAAGGTTGCCAACAGTGTCTTAATCATAAGACAAATGAGATTTCTTAATGTACAAGGGGGAGGGGGCACACTGTCTACTTTGTAGGATTGATGATGCCTTTTGGACGCTTTCATTATGGTAGAGGAAGCAGAAACAAAGACAATTAAGTAAACTATTAACAAATTGTGGTTGGTATCATGAGAGAAACCAAGGGCTAAGATAGAAAAGAACAAAGGGGACCTACTCTAAAGGATATGATTGAAGAAAATCTCCCTATGAATGTGGTCTCTAAGCTGAGCCCCAAAGGAAGAGACAAAACGGACTATGGGAAAAATCAAGGAAAGAGCTTTACAGAAAGAGAAATAGTTTATGTAACGGCTCAGAGGCAGGAAGGAATTGGTTTTGTTCCCAGAATGGCAAGAAGTGGCTAGAGTGACTAGAGCTGAGAGCCTGAAAGAGGAAATAACTGAGGCAGAGGCCGGGTCCCCCAGGGCTGGGTGATCAGGCGCTGACAGCTCCATCCCGCCAACCCCTTTCCCTGGTCCAGCAGGAGGCGTGAAAGGAATCAGAGAGGTAGTGGGGCAGACAAGCCACTGGAAGAATGAGGGGAATGTCAGACGGGTTTTCTTCTAGGTCTCCCCCAAAGGGATCATCACATTCTAGAAACACTCCAAAAGGAAAGGAGAGATTTATTAAAGATAAAAGACTTCAACTCTGTCAAAGGAGATGCTTGGGAAACCAGATTCCTGGGCAACCAGTCTTTCCCCAAAGGAAAATTATCATTTACCTGCCTCTTGGAATGAAAGGCTTTGGGTTTTTTGTTTTTCCTTCAATATTTTAAGTAACGCCAAAGTAAAACTGATGAGGGGAAAAATGTGAAAGAAAGAAACGAGGAGGAGATAAAGCAGACTGTGCGGGTGGTGGGGCGGTGGCGAGTCATCTGAGGGAGAATGGCTCTCTTTGGCCCTGCCGCAGAGCTCTTCTCCTCCTCCTCCTCCTGATGGACTCTGGCCTGGCCAGGGGCAGGATTTGAATAGAACAGGCCCAGAGGGAAGAGGATTGTTTACCTCCTTTCCTGTCTGAACATGGTGCATTACTACGGTGTAGTTTTCTCCTGAACAAGCTATACTTGCATAGGAAGTTCCCCTTACAGTGCGGGAAATGGCCTTTTCTTTTATTCTCTTGGATAATTCTCAAAGTTCTTCAGATTTTTGCCTGCAGCCCCATAGTTCCACAAGTTGTCTAGGAAGAAACATTTTGTAGCTGAAAGCAGATGGGATCCCAGTAGTAGGGGGAGAAAGTGTGTATCCCACATGAACGGGAAAAGTCTGAGAGATGAAGACTGGTTGTATCTTGGGTACCTCTGATTGATGGGTGGGGCTTCTCCTTCCTGAGGCTCCTTCATGCTCAGCGTAATAAGTGTGGGGTAAACCCCAGATCCACCATTTACACTACATCAGTTCAGTTCAGTTTCTCATTTGTGTCTGACTCTTTGCAGCCCTATGGACTGCAGCATGCCAGGCTTCCCTGTCCTTCACCAACTCCTGGAACTTGCTCAAACTCATGTCCATCGAGTCGGTGATGCCATCCAACCATCTCTTTACAGTACATGACATTGAGCAAATTACTTAGGTGTGTCAAAAAATAAGTTTTCTATAGCTCTGTGCTTTTCTAAGATTGGCAACCATTAATGGGTAATGAAATCAATTTATAGGTCCAACAAATATGTTTTAAAACAGTAATAGAACAGAGTATAAGTATTTTCCATGAAGCTTGTTTTAGATGTGTGTGATGTGTATGTGATGGGTGTGTGTGTGTGTGTGTATGTGGGGAGTGGGGTATACACACTCCTGTGTTTACCGGTTGCAATGTTAGATGCATTGCTTGCTGTATGCAGTGATCAGAAAAGTTTGAAAAATACTGATAACTTATTTTCCAACTCCTATTCCTACTCAGAAGCAGGAAAAAAGGTGGAAATTGTACATTCAAGGCTACTCAGCATGTTTCTGTTTCCAGTTTGAAGAGGTTTTATGTCCATTCTCCCCTCCCCTTTTACTTCCTTCTTCTCTCACTCATGTTCCACGCTGCTTCCTTAGACTGTGGGTCTCCATCTCAGTGCATGGTTTCAATGGAATTAGAGCTTCAAAGAGACAAACTGACCAACAATAAATCCCTAACTTACCAAGATGGGGAAAGACAGCAGAAAATGCTTTTAAAATAACATTCCCCACTACATGTAGAATTAATTCAAGGCTCAGCTCCTTTATCTATTAAGTGTGGTGAAGATCAGATAAGTTTAACATTTAAATGCCTATCACATTTTAGGTACTGGATAAACATGAAGGTGTTCCCTCTTCAGGCACTTATTTGCTGAGAGAGTTTCTCTAAGCCAGCCCTTGTCCTCCGGGAACATAGGCTGTGATATGGATGCTATGGTACATAGAGACAGCGAAACGAAAACAAATCAATACATCAATGGAGTGGAAGGTATTTATATCATACTCAGGTCAAGTGCATTTTATGGCCCATGGCCAAAGGTCTAAGATACCTCAACTGATGAATCCCCCAGGAAACTAGTTCCAACATGCCTAGCTTTAAAGATAAACAAATACTGAATTATAACCGCATGGACACAGACAACCCTAAGCAAACATGAGAGTGGTGAGATGTGCGGACCTGAGCCCTCTGTCTGCCTTGCCCTGCTCCCTCATTCAGAGCCTGGTGACACTCTTCTCACTGAGCATGTGGTTGCCCATATGCTCCTATCACAACCCAATCCTCAACCACCCTCAGAAGATTCTGATAGCATGTAACATAATTGACACTCCAGCCTATTCTCACTGAAATGTTTCTGTGGAAATATATACACAAACACACACTCACATGTATTTTTTGCCTAAAGAAATCTCCAACAGAATCAAGGGACCTGAAGGAACCTTAATTTAGCCCCCGAGTGTGGCACAACAGGTAAGGAACAGAAAGGGGAACAGGGCCTACACAGTCTGGCCTGCCCACAGAGCATGCCATCCTCAGCTAAAGACCCTCTGACCTGGCCCCGAAGCAAATGAGGTAGAGAAAGATGCCTCCACCTTCCAAGAATGGAAGCTTACTCACTTGTTGTTCAGTCACTAAGTCATGTCTGACTCTGCGACCCCAAAGACTGCAGCATACTTGGCTCCTCTGTCTTTCACTGTCTCCTGGAGTTTGCTCCAAGGAATCAGTGATTCTATTTAACCACCTCATCCTCTGCTGCACTCTTATCCTCCTGACCTTAATCTTTCCCAGCATCGGGATCTTTTCCAATGAGTCAGCTCTTCTCATCAGGTGGCCAAAGTATTGGAACATCAGCTTCAGCATCAGCCCTTCCAGTGAGTATTCAGAGTTGATTTCTTTAGGATTGACTGGTTGGATCTCCTTGCAGTCCAATGGACTCTCAACAGGCTTCACCAGCATCAAAGTTCAAAAACATCAATTCTTCAGTGCTCAGCTTTCTTTATGATCCAACTCTTACATCCATACATGACTACTGGAAAAACCATAGCTTTCACTATATGGACCTTTGTCAGAAAAGTGATGTCTTTGCTTTTTAATATGCTCTTGACTGAAGTCATAAAATTAAAAGATACTTGTTCCTTGGAAGAAAAGCTATGACCAACCTAGACTGGGTATTAAAAAGCAAAGACATCACTTTACCAATAAAGGTCCATATAGTCAAAGCTATGGTTTTTCTGTAGTCATGTACAGATGTGAGAGTTGGACCATACAGAAGGCTGAGCACTGAAGAATTGATGCTTTCAAACTATGGTGATGGAGAAGGCTCTTGAGAGTCCCTTGGATAGCAAGGGGATCAAAACAGTCAATCCTAAAGGAAATCAACCCTGAATATTCATTGGAAGGACACACGCTGAAGCTGAAGTTTCAATACTTTGGCCACCTGATGTGAAGAGCTGACTTACTGAAAAAGACTCTGATGCTGGGAAAGATTGACGGCAGGAGAAGAAGGCGACAGCAGAGGATGAGATGGTTGGATGGCATAGTTGACTCAATGGACATGAGTTTGAGCAAACTCTGGGAGATAGTGAAGGACTGCAGCCTGCTGTGCAAGCATCTTTAATTTCATGGCTGCAGTCACTGTCTGCAGTGATTTTTACTACTCACCTAATAGAAACTAAAAGGCCTCAAACAGCCCCCACCCCAGGTCTGCCCCCAACTTTACTGCTATGATGATCACGATTCTCCAGAGGAAAAACAGAACCAAAGAAGGAGGGTGGGAGGGAGAGAGTGAATTGAGATTTATTTTAAACAGTTGGTTCACAGGATTATGAAAGCTGGCAAGTCTGAAATCTGTAGGGTGGTTCGGCAAGCTAGAGATCCAGAAAATAGCTGATGCTACAGTTGAAGGCTGTCTGTTGGCAGCATTCCTTCTTGTTCAGGGAGGTCAGTCTTTTGTTCCATTTAAGCCTTCAACTAATTGGATGAAGCCCACCCACACTACGGAGGGCGAACTGCTTTACTCAATGTCCAGCAATTTAAATGTAAATTTCAGGAGGACTTCCCTGGCAGTTCAGTGGTTAAGACGCCACGCTTCCACTTCAGGGGGTGTGGGTATGGGTTGCCCGCCCCCCCCAGCCCTGCCGGTTGGGGAACTAAGATCTCACCTGCTGCACAGCATGGCCAAAAAAAAAAAAGTAAATTTCACCCAGCAATTAACACCCTCACAGAATTATCCAGAATAATGTTTGACCCAGCCACCTGGTGATCTAGCCAAGTTTACAGGTAAAATTAACCATGACAACTGCGAAGGCCAGAGTGAGCCTTCCCCAACACACCAACTTTAATCCAACTGTTTTTCAACTCAGGCACTCTTTAAAAATTCCCAGATTCAAAATGCTTTATTCTAGCACATTTTAAGTTATTCAAGAGTTTAAAGATTGCTGATGGTTATAATTCCTTCTCCCTATTTGACACACAGAAACATTGTAAAGTATTAGAGGGCAAGATGCTTTCATATATACATACAGTTCTCAGATTTTTTGGTTTCAGGATCCTTTTACACTCTTAAAAATTAAGAATGTAAAAGAGGTTTATGTAGGTAATATCTCTAGATACTATGCTTTAGAGAAATATATGCATCATATTAGAAATAAAGATGAGATAGTTAAATATATATTTATGAGTTTCATTCAAAATAATAAGGCGAATGAATGTTAGCATAATATATTTTTAATTAAAAAATTGTTGTTTTTCAAAATAAAATAATTGGTGAGAAGTGTATCGCTCATTTACATCTCTGCATTTCTCTTTAATGCCTGGCTTAATCGAATACAGTAGGATTCTCATACCTGTGTCTGCATTTAACCTGTGCTATGCTGTTTTAATTACAATGTGTGAAGAAAACCTAGCGTCATATGCATATGTAGCTGAAAAAGGGAAGACTTGCCCAGGACTCCTCGGACCACACTTTGAGAATCACTTGCTTCAGAGAAGCACCCTTGCTGTGAGTCAGAGGTCCCAGGTCCTGCTCTGCCAGTAACCCGCTCTGCAACCTGAAGCAAGTCACTAAACCATTCTGAACTGAAGCTTCTTTATGTGAACAAGGAAAAGAATAAACATATTGCCGAACACCTATTATGTGCCAGGCACAATTCATTTAACTGAATCTTCACAACAACTTACCATGTAAGCAGTGGTGTGGTGGTAAATGCTTAACTGTGGGAGAGGAATCAGTCCAAGGTGCTCACGTGGATGTGACTTACATTGTTTAATGGGACACTGAGCCCCGTTTTCCAATTTAATCTACTGCCTGTATAGACCAAAGTACACCCTGATGACTTCTTTCTCAGGAAGGATGGTAAGGAAGGGGAAGAGATGCAGTGGAAGGCAAGAACCAAAATTAAATTTGAGTAATGATGCAGGGTGTGCCAGAAGTGAAAGGGAGGGGCTCCAGCTAGACATGCCATAAAGGTCAGGGGGTTAGGGTTAGCTTACCCGCCTAGAGGAGCCTTGGCTTGTAGTGTTTGCCAATTTTCATGTATAAATATGTCCACCATGGCCAACTTTATGCTACCAACCTGACATTTTAAAAAGGAGTTGCAAAAAGCTGGGCACAATTGATTTTCAAAAGCCAGTCCAATGTGAGCCTATGCTTCTTGGAGTAAAAATGAGAAGCTGAGGTTGAAAGGATTAAAGGAAAGGACTGGGAACATCCAAGTGTCCCTGGTACATGAAACAAAGCAAACCTCAGGTTATAGTGAGTACGGGCTCAGATACATAATAGTTTTTTAAAAATACATATGCATATAAATTAACTTATGTAAATGGTAGAAAAAGGTCCGGACATCTATACAACAAATTATACATACTGATTTATTTGGGGGAAAGAAATGAAACAGGCATGAAGATGATAAAGAATTTTAATTTTTCTACTCTTTATATTTCTGTATTGTTTTAGGGTTTTTGTTTTTTTTAATATAAGTGAGCCTGCAATTATGTGTTCCTTGTAGAATCTAAAATAAAACATTTTTCAAACAGACTTAGGGATATGATTAGATATTTAATTATATAGAGTTAACAAAAATGATTCAAAATTCTCAATAGGGGACTTCAGTGGGGACTGGTAAGCATCAGAGAAAAAGAAAGAAATTCAAAGAGAGACAGAAAAAGACTATATATTGATGTGGTGCCTCCTCTATCAGGTGCCTTAGCAATCCTCTTTTCAAATAATTTCTCTCTGGTGGTTAAACTAGAAGTATTGAACATAAAATGTCTTAAATTCTCTGTCTAATTGGAAAGGCCAGTAGTTTTTCTGAGTAGACTAATATTAAAATAAACCTTGAATCCCATATACAAGCCAGAGCTCAGGTCTTAGTTTGTCAATACTTAGTGAGCAACTTAGTTCAATTGGTGAAACATGGGGTCAGCCCAAAGCAAGCTTTAAGTTGTCAACCTTTAAGTCTCCAAGGGGGATGGGGGTGGGTGTGGATGTTGTATGCATGAATATATGCATTGTTGGTGAGAGTGCTTTTTGGTGAGTTGAGCTAAGTAAGAAAGAACAGAAAGGGACCCAGCCAAGATCTTTTCCCCACATGTTCCACAAATTAATAATTATCTTAACCTTATCTTTTAAGGATAAGAGTCATCAATATCATAACATAAATTAATTTAGTTAGGCAAACATCTTTTTTTCTTTACAACAAAAACTTAAGGAGTCAAAAAATTAGAGAAAAGGAAAGAAGTTTTTTGTTGTATGGGGCACTGAATTTGGGTAGAGAGAAAGGCCCCCACAGTGGTTTGGTGGAAAAGGCAGCCTTGATGTGAATTTGGGCTTTGTCATTTGCTAGTATTGCTTCCTAGGGCAAATTTCTTAACTTCTTTGATGCCAAATTTTATCTACCATAAAATAGAGATTGTATAAAAAGCAAGCTCATTGTAAGACATCTATATGTGCGTGTGTGTGTATACACACACACACACATATATATATGAACATGGGAGCTGGCATAGAGCCTGGTACATAGAGACTATGCAATAAATAGGAGTTACAATTTGGACAGAAAGAAGGGATAGTCAAAAAGTCTTGAGGGAAACTCGCTGAACTGATACATTTAAATAAGTTTCAACTCTATAAAAAATAAACATTTTTATTTAAGCAGCTACTGGTTAGACTGTAATTCAGTCATCAAAAGTTGGAACCAGCCACTTTCTGAAAATGGGGTACTTGGACATACCAGAAGCTGAAAGGTACAGACAGGGTTGCAGAAAGAAGCTGAAGGAAAACACTATTCTGGGGTGACAGAAGAAACTACAACACCTGTTTCTCAACCGTATGCCTAGGGACAAGAGGATACAGGAGAGTATGGGTGATGGCTCACTACCATTCTCCTTTAACTCAGAAAACAACTCCAGTGGGCAGCCTAGGAGGGTTGGTCCCCAAAGTTCCCCTTCAGGAACTCTCAATTCAAACAGAGGGCATTTATGCTGAGAAGAATGGAAGATATGAAAGACAGAGGCCAACAGACATCAGGGAGAGAGATTAGCTCCTGTCATCAGTCACCACTGACGCTGGGCATTTCTGAGATTGTTGATGGCTAAGGACAGAACCTTAGAGAAGAAAATGAATCTTATAGAAGATGTGAGGTTGCTTAATCTGGAAGACAGAGGAGAGGTTTGAAGAAGAAGACTGGAGTGATGCGAGAGAAAGATTACTCAGAGAGAATTTTGAACTGACTGAATCAGAGAGGAAAGAAAATGAGTTTGCAATAGTTTAAAGTACCATGACCCTGGGGAAGGTAGTGTGGTGATGGCGATGACAATGATTTCAGAGAGTATAAGAGTATAACGTGAAACTACCCTTAGAGCTACAAAATTACTTTCATATTCATCTTTTTCATTTTTTTCCCCATAATGCCCTGGGGGTACATAGAGAAGTACAAGTCAGAATTCATCCAAAAAGCTGTCAAGATCAGAATTTGGGGAGAAGGGATGTAAAAGTACCAAGTTTTTACATAGAGGTTTCTCCTCTTTGTGAAAGTAGAGCATTCCTAAGACACCTTATGAAGCTGGAATGATGTGAAGCAAAGAAGCAATTACCTTTTTAAATAAAAGGGAAAATTCTCTTTTGGTTCACGAAAACAGGTACTAAAATAGGTCTTTCATAAAAAAGACGTGATGTAAATCAAACTTTCAAAAGAAAAACAGGGGATGATTGTCTTTCATATTCATCACAACTTTAAATGTACTCTTCAGTCTGAGGAACTGAAGGTTTTGCTGTTAAATTTATTTATTTACTTTAATTTTTGGCTGCACAGCATATGGGATCTTAGTTTCCCAGCCAGGGATTTAACCTGCACCCTTTGCATTGTAAGTGCAGTCTTAACCACTGGACTCCCAGGGAAGTTCCAAAAGATTCTGCTCTCAAAAAGAAGAGTTAAATATATGAGTTAGTATCACAAATGTGTCCCTTAATGTCAGTCAGGTAGAAGCGCGACATTCTAGGCATCAATGGTGAAAATTCAACCCACTCAACAATGTTTATCAAACTAGGTAAACTATCTCTGTACACTGGCCATGTTCCCCTTCTACTAAACATTATTGTAAAATACTTGAAAATCTAAATGAAAATAGTTTCTGCAAAAGCAGACTAAAGGATTAAAATAAAGATGGCAAGGACAACTGCTAGCAAAAGCACGGTAGAGCCGGCAATAATACATTTAACTCCACATGAATTCTCTGAAGGAATTTAACACAATTTCTCCCATTCTAACTCAAAAATTAATTTCTGTATATTGTCCTTGAGATTTGGATTGGGAATGAAAAGGAGAAAACCGTTGAAAGTGTGAAGATTTTATGTGAATTAATCAACCAAGGGCTCAGACCCTGGGGAGTGAAGATTAAACTTTATAGTTTAGAAACCCAAGGACAATACTCTTCTCATGAGTGTACCTCACATCAAAAAAAAATCTCTACTGATATCTATGTCTCATTTACAACATTCAAGTGAAGAGGTAATTTTTATGACATCCCAATGAGAAGATGCAAAGAGGTTAAACATTTTATAGAAAAGTCAAGGGAGAGTCAAAATTAGAACAAAATGTCCCCGGCCCTGGCACTGTCTGCATTCCAGATGAAAAGATAATTTCTTCCCTCTGTCCATTCGCATTAAAGCCTAAGCAGATAAGACAGTTCAGCCTCAAAGAATCAGAGTAAGAAAGTTGTCCATAGGGTACTGGTATTCAGAAAGAAGCTGCTATATTATTTCAGGAGTAATAGTGGTTTCCCACCCATTGACCACTCTGTCCACTGCTGACAGCCTGTTAAAACCGTAAGTTACTGCTTGTAAGAATTCAGTCTGCAAGATAAGATACAGATACAAGGCTTGTATATAGGCTCCTCTGGCCTGGTTTTCCCCAGGCCTATTCAGAAGTACTCTATGGGACTAAGGTAGGGGTGAGCCTACATGCTTCACTGTGTGGCGAAGAACTTACTTTTAAAAGTTGCCAATTCCAGATATCATAGACTATTTAGCCTTTTCTAGAAAAAAAAATCTGAAAAGAAATACGTGAGCAAATGAACCTATAGGATCTGCCAGCTTTCATCTCCCTCAAGCACCAGTAAACTTACAAGAGTCCAGAATACCATATGCTAAAACGAGGAGTTAGGTTCTATATCCCACAGAGTGAGCAACCTTTTCATTTCTGTCATATGCAATCAAGTTGGCGGACTTGACGTAAAAGGTATGCCAGGGTAATTCATTCTGTGCTAACTTTAAGGCCCTTGAGAACATGGTGAAGTTTTTTTTTTTTTCTTCTGCACACTTCTCTAAGATTCCCATACAGCTTGATCTGTAGTATATATTCTTTCTATGTATTCAATCAACAATTATTAGACACCTCAATGATTAACCAGTTAGGAAAAAAAAAAGTATACGATGTCGTCTTTACTGAAGACTTCAGAATGGAACTGAGTTTACAAGACATAGCTAAAAACATGTGCAAAGCATAATATTATACAAGGAAACTAGGCATCTAAGGATTAAGAAAGGGTCAGCATGACTTTAGAACTGGAAACCTTAAGAAGAGTTGCTTCCTCTGCCTTTTGGAGCTTTCCAAATAGTCTATTCCTATGTTCTTCCCATAGGTGCTGGTGGTTGTTGTTTAGTCACTAAGTAATGTCCAACCCTTTTGCGACCCTATGGAGTGTAGCCCACTAGGCTCCTCTGTCCACAGGATTCCCCAGGCAAGGATACTGGAGTGGGTTGCCATTTCCTTCTCCAGAGGATCTTCCTGACCTAGGGATCGAACTCAAGTCTCCTGCACTGGCAGGCAGATTCTTTACCACTGACCAGGTAAGCCCTTTCCCATAGGTAGAAAAACCCAGATAAAACAGAATGTGTACATACTTAAAAATATTGAGAAATTTCCACTTCTGGGAAGATGGAGCAGACATATTTTCCCCTATTCCTCCCACTAAATACAGGAAAAATAACCCTGGGACATTATATAGGTAAAATAAACATAAGACTCTGGAAGGCAGAGAGAAGAGGTGAACTTAACAGGCCCTCAGGATCTGAGAAGTGGTGCAGCGGTTAATGCCCCGGGGTTGCCATTTGGCTCATCTGTCTCACACTTAGAACTGAAGAGGTCAGCAACCCAAAAGTGCCAAATGAGTACAGGTGAAGAAAACTCAAAAAAAAAAGTCTGCATCCTCTAGAAAAAGGGCAAGGAGAGGGGCCACCAGGAAAGAAAGGGAACGTGTAGTCAATAACTGCTCTATTCTAGCGAAACACCAAAGAACTAGGGCTTCAGTGACACTCGCACCAGCAAAAGCCAAGTGGAACCCTAGAGTTTTGCCCTCAGGAGGCTGAAATAAATAAAACTCTTCCAGGTGGGATGAGAGAAGGCAAACAAGGAGCCAGGACTATCACCAGGGCAGATGCTCCCCTGTGTACTCACTGCTGCATGTGAAGCTACAATTATCTCAAAAAGTTTAATAAAAACTTAAAGGAACTGAGTCATTTTTTGACACGAGGTGTCTCTATTGGGAAAGAAAATTTCATTCACAGGTTAATCCAAGATAGTAATCTAAACCTTGCCATCTCTTCCTAATATCTTCTGCTTCTGTTAGGTCCATACCATTTCTGTCCTTTATTGAGCCCATCTTTGCATGAAATGTTCCCTTGGTATCTCTAATTTTCTTGAAGAGATCTCTAGTCTTTCCCATTCTATTGTTTTCCTCTGTTTCTTTGCATTGTTCACTTAAAAAGGCTTTCTTATCTCTCCTTGCTGTTCTTTGCAACTCTGCATTCAGATGGTATATATTTCCTTTACTAATCTAAAAGTCAGGAGTCTGTAGTAGTTTCCCCTGGCTGCTCTAACAAGTCACCACAAACTTGAGAACTCAAGCCAACAGAAATTTATCCTCTTACAGTTCTGAATGCCAGGTCTGAAATCAGTATCACTGGGATGACAGCTTCTGCTGGCATTCCTTGACTTGTGGCCACATCATTCTAACCTTCAAGTCTCTCTCTGCTTCATCTTCATGTTAACCTCCTCCTCCATGTGTATGTTAATTCTCACTCTGCCCCCTCTTATGAAGATACTCTGAGTGACCCACATATCTACAGTTGGTTAATCTTCAACAAAGGAGACAAGAATATATAATGGAGAAAAGGCAATCTCTTTACCAAGTGGTGTTGGGAAAGGTGGACAGCTACATGTAAATCAATGAAGTTAGAACACTCCCTCATATTGTACACACACAAAAAAACTAAAAATGGCTTAAATATGTATATTCAAGATGTGACACCATATAACTCCTAGAAGAGACCACAGGCAAAAGATTCTCTCACATGAATCATACCAGTATTTTCTTAGGTCAGTCTCTGAAGGCAATAGATATAAAAGCAAAAATAAATAAATGGAGCCTGGTTGGTCTAGTTGCTAAGTCATGAATGACTCTTGTGACCTCATGGACTGTAGCCCACCAGGCTCCTCTGTCCATGGGATTTTCCAGGGAAGAATACTGGAGTGGATTGCCATTTCCTTCTCTAGGGGATCTTCCTGACCCAGGAATCAAACCCAAGTCTCCTGCATTGCAGGCAGATTCTTTACCAACTGAGCTATGGAGCCTAATAAAACTCAAAAGCTTTTGCACAGCAAAGGAAGCTAAAACAAAATGAAAGACAACCTGTGGACTGGAAGAAAATATTTGCAAATGATACAACCAATAAGAGCTTAATTTCCAAAATGTACAAACGGCTTAGACAACTCAATAACAACAACAGCAAACAACTATTCAAAACATGTGCAAAAGACCTAAATAGACATTTTTCCAAAGCAGACATATAGGTGTTCAATATAAGTACATGAAAAGATGTTCAATGTCACTAATTATCAGAAAAATGCAAATCAAAACTATATTGAGGTATCACTTCACACCAGTCAGAATAGCCATCATCCAAAAAACCCACAAATAGTAAGTGCTAGAGAGGGTGTGGAGAAAAGGGAACTCTCCTACACAGCTGATGGGAAAGTAAACTGGTGCAGCCACAACAGAAAACAGTATGGAGGGTCCTTAAAAAACTAAAAAAATAGAGTTACCATATGATCCTGCAACCTCACTCCTGGACATATACCTGAAGAAAATTCTAATTTGAAAGTATACATGCACTCCAAAGTTCATACCAGCACTATTTACAATAGCCAAGACATGGAAACAAATGTAAATGTTCATTAGATGAATGGATAAAGAAAATGTGGTATACATGCAGTTGTACAGTAGAAACTAACAGAATCTGTGAAGCAATTATACTCCAATTTTAAAAAATCAATAAAAAAGTTATATATATGTACAATGGAATACCACTCAGCCATAAAAAAAGAATGAAATAATGTCATTTTCAGCAACACGGATGAACCTAGAGTTTATTGTAGTATGTGAAATAAATCAGAGAGAGAAAGACAGGTATCATATGATACCACTTATAAGCGGAACCTAAAATATGATACGAATGAACTTATTTATAAAACAGAAACATTCTCATTCATAGAAAAAAAATTTATGGTTACCAAAGGGGAAAGAGGGAGGAGCGATAAATTAGGAGTTTGGGATTAGCACATACAAACTGCCATACATAAAATAAATGAAGTCCTACTGTATAGCACAGGGAACTATATTCAGTATCTTGTAATAAACTATAATGGAAGAGAATATATATATGTATATTTATACCTGAATCACTTTGCCGTATACCAGAAAGTAAAGCAGCATTGTACATTAACTATATTTCAATAAAAAATAAATGAAATAAATGTTAAAAAATATATTTAATGTGATAGCATTTAGGACCAACCTACTAATCTTACATAATCCCACCTCACATTTCTTAATTTAATGGTAACTGTAAGATCTTTTTTCCATACAAGGTTACATTTACAGGTCTGAGTTTTAAAACTTGATATGTACTATCAGAATATCTTATTATCCAAATAAAATACTGTTGTGCCTACCACAGTATGCTAAGCAATCCATTGTGTGAATATGGTGTAATATATTTAACAAACCTACAATTTTATAAAATACTCAGTGTGTTTTTGCTTTTCTTTACTATAAAGATAACAAAGGTGTTTTTGCATTAACAAATATTTTCTGAGTATTTACTGTGTATCAGCTTCTCTTCCAGGCACTGGAGATAAAGCAGTGAACAAAACAAGCAAAAAGCCCTCCCTCATGAAGTTTATAATCTAGTAGGGGAGGAGGAACATGGGCAAAGAATGAGTGAGGAAAAGGTATAACATGTTGGTGATGGTAAGTGCCATGGAGAAAGATAATCAAACTGCCAACATCTGCTGGATCATCAAAAAAGCAAGAGAGTTCCAGAAAAACATCTATATTTGTTTTATTGACTACACCAAAGCCTTTGACTGTGTTGATCACGACAAACTGTGGAAAATTCTGAAAGAGATGGGAATACCAGACTGCCTGACCTGTCTCCTGAGAAATCTGTATGCAGGTCAAGAAGCAACAGTTAGAACCGGACATGGAATAACAGACTGGTTCCTATTCGGGAAAGGAGTATGTCAAGGCTATATATTGTCACCCTGCTTATTTAACTTATATGCAGAGTACATCATGCAAAATGCCGGGCTGGATGCAGCACAAGCTGGAATCAAGACTGTTGGGAGAAATATCAATAACCTCAGATACTCAGATGACACCACCCTTATGGCAGAAAGTGAAGAAATAAAGAGCCTCTTGATGAAAGTGAAAGAGGAGAGTGAAAAAGTAGGCTTAAAACTCAATATTCAGAAAACTAAGATCACAGCATCTGGTCTCATCACTTCATGGCAAATAGATGGGGAAACAATGAAAACAGCGAGAAGCTGTTTTTTAGGGCTCTCAAATCACTGCAGGTGGTGACTGCTGCCATGAAACTAAAAGACGCTTTCTCCTTGGAAGAAAAGCTATGACCAACCTAGACAGCATTTTAAAAAGCAGAGACATTACTTTGCCAACAAATCTCCATCTGGTCAAGCTATGGTTTTTCCAGTAGTCATCTATGGATGTGAGAGTTGGACTATAAAGAAAACTGTGTGCCAAGAACTGATGCTTTTGAAGTGTGGTGTTGGAGAAGACTCTTGAGAGTCCCTTGGACTGCAAGGAGATCAAGCCAGTCAATCCTAAAGGAAATCGGTCCTGAATATTCATTGGAAGGACTGATGCTGAAGCTGAAACTCCAATACTTTGGCCGCCTGATGTGAAGAACCGACTCACTGGAAAAGACCTTGATGCTGGGAAAGATTGAAGGCAGGAGGAGAAGGGGACGACAGAGGATAAGATGGTTGGATGGCATCACCAACGTGATGGACATGAGTTTGAGTAAACTCCAGGAGTTGGTGATGGACAGGGAAGCCTGGTGTGATACAGTCCATGGGGTCACTAAGAGTTGGACATGACTGAGCGACTGAACTGAACTGAAGAGGATAGGAGTATTAAGAAGTATTAAGAAGCTGCACACTGCAATTTTTAAATAGGATGCCCAGGGAAGATCTCATTGAGAAAGTGACATCTCAGCAAAGACTTGGATGGGATGGGAGGTCAAGCCCTATTTATCTATCTTGAATTGCAGTGTGGCCAGAGCAACCACAAGGGCAAGGCTGGAGGAACAGCAAGAAATCAGGGTGGCTGGAGTAGAGGGAAATTAAGAGGGGCTGAGATGTGTCTCTATTTCTTTGCATTGATCGCTGAGGAAGGCTTCCTTATCTCTCCTGGCTATTCTTTGGAACTCTGCATTCAAATGCAAAGAAATAGAGGAAAACAACAGAATGGGAAAGACTAGAGATCTCTTCAAGAAAATTAGAGATATCAAGGGAACATTTCAGGCAAAGATGGGTTCTATAAAGGACAGAAATGGTATGGACCTAACAGAAGCAGAAGATATTAAGAAGAGGTGGCAAGAATACACAGAAGAACTGTACAAAAAAGATCTTCATGACCCAGATAATCACGATGGTGTGATCACTCACCTAGAGCCAGACATCCTGGAATGTGAAGTCAAGTGGGCCTTAGAAAGCATCACTATGAACAAAGCTAGTGGATGTGATGGAATTCCAGTT
>NC_057389.1:28088816-28155206 GCF_019320065.1 Cervus canadensis | reverse complement strand
TCAGTTCAGTCACTCAGTTGTGTCCAACTCTTTGCGACCCCATGAACCACAGCACTCCAGGCCTCACTGTCCATCACCAACTCCCGGAGTCCACCCAAACCCATGTCCATTGAGTCGGTGATGCCATCCAACCATCTCATCCTCTGTCATCCCCTTCTCCTCCTGCCCTCAATCTTTCCCAGCATCAGGGTCTTTTCAAATGAGTCAGCTCTTTGCATCAGGTGGCCAAAGTATTGGAGTTTCAGCTTCAACATCAGTCCTTCCAATGAACACCCAGGACTGATCTCCCTTAGGATGGACTGGTTGGATCTCTTTGCAGTCCAAGGGACTCTCAAGAGTCTTCTTCAACACCACAGTTCAAAAGCATCAATTCTTTGGCACTCAGCTTTCTTTATAGTCCAACTCTCACATCCATACATGACCACTGGAAAAACCATAGCCTTGACTAGATGGACCTTTGTGGGCAAAGTAATGTCTCTGCTTTTTAATATGCTGTCTAGGTTTGTCATAACTTTCCTTCCAAGGAGCAAGCGTCTTCCAGTTTCATTGCTGCAATCACCATCTGCAGTGATTTGTCTCTTTAGGTGATTAAAAAACAAGAGTATGTTTTTTAATAGATTTCATGAGGAGCTGCTTGTACGTGACTCTGGCTGATTACAGGAAACTATTAGATAAGGTCCATACTGGGTCAGTAACTCACTTTTTAGCCCTTGACATTACCTGGTCTTTTTTCTATGCAGTTTTAAAAACTGGTCTTGTTAACCTCAAAACTCATAATCATCTGAATAATGCCAATAGGTTATGTTATAAACAAACTATCCCTTAACAGGTAGTCAGAAACTAGTTATCTTATGGGTACTTAGTAAATACTTGACTAATTGATTCATACTCTTATTATTTAACTTAATCCATCAAATCAGCCTTGAGGGATACTACAAATCCAAATCTTATAACCTAAAAAATTTTTTTAAAAAAGATTAAGATTGAAGTAATGAAGAAGTAACTCCTTCTACATCTTCCTGCTCCATATTTACATCTTTGTTTAGTTTCTTTGTTTCGTATCTTAGCTTTGACTCCTTAGAAAACAGACAAAGATGAAGACATGTGTGTAATAACTTTATGAGGATGTGCTTTGGAAAGTGATGCTTGTAAAAATGGATGAGAAAAGCAGGACTGGGCAGAAGGAGAAACTGAACTATTGGTGCAGGTGGAACATGATTTCAGCCAATCCTTCTGGGAATCTGAAGGTGGATGGACCCTCAGAGAGGTCCTACACTGAGGCTAGAAAGCCAGGACTTGGTATGACCTCATCAACCAGTCACTGGATGTGGGCTATCCCTTGAGAAAGATACATAACTTGGAGCAAGAAAGCACCTTTCGGCTACAGGCAATTCCTAGAGAGGGACTTGGCTGTGAATCATCAGCAGGTAAGGAGAAGGGGAAGGAGACAACAGAGGATGAGATGGTTGGATGGCATCACTGACTTAAAGGACATGAGCAAACTCTGGGTGATGGTGAAGGACAGGGAGGCTTGGTGTGCTGCAGTCCATGGGGTTGCAGAGTCGGACACGACTTGGAGACTGAACAACAAAAACTGCAACGCTCTAACAGCTGTGGGCTGAGTGTCTTGGTCCTGTGCATGGGATTTGGGTAGCACACCATAGTGCCCACTATACTGGGCTACACGACCATGGTAACATTGCCACGTAAATACACCAGTGGGAAGTAAATTCAGCCCCCTCTTAGCAAGTTAAATTTTCCTTCTGACTTTCCTCTCTTTGTTATCAGCATCACCATTTTTCCTTACCCAAGGTAGCAGAAAAGAAATCTGAAGATTTCTAAAAATTGCCTTGGGCGATTTTTAACAGTCTGTCACATTTAATTTCCAGCATATTTATCCTTTTAAACAATTTTAAATAATTCACTACAAAGTGAAATCTGGCATAAGTCCTATCTGTCTTTTACTCCCTGAATTACGGAAGAAGCCAACACAACAGATTTCTAGGCAGTTTCCAGGGCTTGGGTTGGGGACTGGTGGTATAACTAAGGAATAAGGAAGGGGGCTGTCTCTTCTTCCTAATTTAGAGAAGAAAGCTTGAGTCATTGGTCAGGCAAATAAATACTCCACTATTCTCTGGGAGTCCTACTCTGTTTATAAGAATGTAAATGAATAACCTTGACAAAGAATGTTATTTCATGTAAAAAAATTTTTCCACATGAGCTGTTTTCAGAGATTGAGATTAAAAAAAAAATCTAAGAAGTAGTTGTGGGTACAACCTCACCTTACACTGTCAAAGACCTAGCTGCCACTCCAAACACTGTCCTCCAAGTACTTGCACAGAAACACAGGGGATATTAAATTATCATGTAATTAAATTAAATTATCACTTTGCAATCCCACCAATAAGGCTGAGATGGCACTTCTGTTATGAAACCTTGCTTGCAAATCCTTTTACTCTGAGATGAAAACTCCTTCCTGGCAGAAGCAGTTTCAGCCCAAAGGTGAAGTTGTGGATTACATGATTATGCCCAGAAGATTCTAAGGACAAAAAATAAAATTTGCTTGTTCTTAAGATTTATGATTTTTGGTTTTTGAATAATTTAACTTGTCCAAAACAAGGATCTATATGTTACCTATTTATGATTTCACATTCTAAATATAAAGCTTTTTTTTTTTTTCAAATCTTCAGAACACTTTATTTTGTTGAGGAGTAAAGTGGGATATTTTAATGTTAAGAACTTTTGGATATGCAAAGAAAATACCTATTTCTGAATAACGGACCAGAAACCAGTGCTGATGGTTTGAAGCAAGAACTGTGGGAGGCATGAGAGTCTGTCATCTCCACACCTCCTGTGTGCACAGCCCTTACAAGATACTATAATGACAAGCACAGTGTAGGAAAAACACAATCTCAGATTTCTAATAATATAAAAAGGAAAACAGGGCAGGAAAACCCTTGGGGCTCAGTTTTCCTCTTTAAGCCCATGAGGTTTCTTAAGCAAGGTTTCCCATTGGGTGCACGGGAAAGATGAGGTTCCTCTAAGAACCACCTTAAAGCCTCTAGGGGGTCCACAAGGAGCTGTGCCGCTGACTCTAGGCGCCCCCAGGACAGTTTAGGGGTGTCTGCTTGTGTCTGTACAGGTGATTGAACATTCTCAGTGCAGGAATGCCCTGCCATGAACAAGCCATATAAAAGCACCCTACAGAAGGGCTTCATCTATCCTCCTTATCCTTCAGACTCTCTTTGGGGTCTATCTGGGAGGGTGAAGCAAGTGGCAATGGATGGATGCATGGTGGTATAGTGCATGGCGGCCCCACAAAGTGAACACTCAGAGACACAGGATGATAAGCCAACATCCCCAGACCCAACCGTTTTCCCTCGGGAATGTTTTGGAGAGGTCATCTAAACAAGGGGCTACTGAAATTCTTAAACTTTAGCCTGCTTCAGAATCACCCAGAGGGTTTGCTAAAACAGATTGCTGGGCCGCACATCCAGAGTCTCTGATTCAGCACATCTTGGGTAAAGTCTGAAAAATGTGCATTTCCAACAGATATCCAGGTGATGCTGATGCTGCTGGTCTAGGCATCCTACTGTAAGAGCTCATAGTGTAAAGAAGAGAGTCTCTACTGTACTATTCTGGGGGCTTCTAATTCATTGCTGGACCTGGTGGTGAGGATGACTACCAAGTGGAGGTGAGTGAATGTCTTAGGTAATGATTCTAATCTCTAAGATGAGCCACAGATCTGAGGTGGGAGCAGGAAGTGTGGAAGAAATCTGTACGAGAACCTTGGGAAATCAGACAAAAAGCCCGTTTGCTTTTCTGCTCCTTTGTGGAGGATAAAGCAAAGTGGTATCACTACACCTCTCGTCATCAATACAAGGGTTCTGTCTGCACAGAGAGGCGTTCCTGTCCCCTTGGGGAACTGCCCTACCCACTCTCCAAGCGTATATTTTGGTGGGCTTAAAATCAGAGCATTATATCCCAGGGCCACAGGGATGCGTGACCTTCCCTTGGCAAATATTCCTTTGGAACACAACGAGAGCCTAGCCAGAGTTCTTCCTTGGGAATTCGTTAAGTTTACTGCTGAAGAAAGTTCTCATTCATTTTTGGTCACAGAGCTGTAAGAATGTGTCTGAGAGCTGTTGTCAGCTGTACCCTCCACCGTGTAGAACATACAAGAGAATGAAGAAGACAAAATCCAAAAAGAAGGAGCAGGAGAGAACCAAGGCAGTAAGTCTCTGCCTCTAGACACTAAGGGCTCAGAGCTACGTGGGTTCTGCAACAATTTCTTCAGTTCTGTGGTCTCTATCGGTATCTTTCTAACTTCCATGCTTCTCCCATTTCTCCACTCACCCCTGCTTGTTTGCTTCAAGTAATTTTAGTTATGTTTCTGTCACTTGCAAAGAATCCTGAATTACCATCCCTCTTAGAGTCAAACCACCAAAAACAGAGGTAGAAGAAAGAAGCCTTGGAAGGGCATTAGTTGTGGGATGCACACATGTGCTGTCAGGCTCTTGTAGCTACAAGAAACAGCCTCACTCAGATCTCCTTGAGTACAAGGTCACATATGTGGAGACAGGAAGTGGAAAGCCACCAGAACAAGGAGACAGGTCAGGGCCAGCTACTCTAGGTGTCTCTCTCCTGGTCTCCCCTACACGTCAACTCTGCTTCTCGGAGTGTCTGTTCCATTCTCCCCTTGCTCCTCTCTGATCAATACTCCCCCACTTTTCAGTCCAAATCCCAGGAGATCAGCTAGTGATATGGCTGTTCCTACTGGGCAGAGCCCCTTATTCCAGATTTCTGGTCCCATCAGGGTATCCTCTGAACAACAATAACCAAACCTGGGGAATTCAGGATGAAGCAGACACTCCATTGTGCCCGTTGTAGGAGAAGTGTTCCAGAATACCAAGAATGAAAAGTCACTATATGAAAAATCAAACACTAATCAACATTTGCATGATATATGTATACATATAGCTGGTTCACTTTGTTGTATAGCAGAAACTTAATGCAACATTGCAAAGCAATTATACTCCAATAAAAAAAAAAAAACTTAAAAACTAACTGTACCAGGAAACCCAAAGTATATCAGAGGTGGGTATGACACAGAGCAAGGACTTGATGAAGTGATCTGCGCTAGAGCCAGGTGCATTAGGTCCCAGAAAAAACAGTGAACCCAGGGTGAGTGCTTTCCGGATCAGAAGTTTGAGGCCTCTCATAGCCCCAGCAAAGCCATGGCCTCTACTTGGCTTGCATCCCACTACCGACTGGGGGAAACTAGGGATGGTCCCACATTGCCTACTATTTCCGTCACACATTAAGAGCTCACTCAGACCAAGGATGGGGTTCTTGAAAGGGACCTTGGGCTAGTTTCTTAGCTTCTGAAGCCTCTGTTTCCTCATCCAAAGATGGCATGATCTGCTTTCAAAGGATTATTGTGAACAGCAAATTAGACAATGCCTGTGAAACACTCAGCTTCAGGCACAAAGCGTTCATTGAGCACCAGCTACCATTGCTACCTCATCATCATCATTATCCTCATTTTCATTAGGACACTTTGAAGGTGAGTGAGTGCAATGTGACTCTCGGGACACATATGTGAACAGAGCTTATCTCTTGACCTGTTTGCTGATCCTAGTCATTTCTCTAACAAACACTCCCCACTTACAGATGAAATTAAAATCAGAATATATTTTAATTGGACAGCTACGTGTGCAAAGTGAACACTATACTATTTAGAAGGTCTTTATTTTTAAAAAGAAAGGAAGGAAGAAAGAAAGAAAGCAGGGAGGAAAAGAAGGGAAGAAAATTGCTTGTCAAAGTCCTCTTTCACTTGTAAGATTTTATACTTCATTATAAAGAGACACCAACTGCTACCTGAGGTTTCAATGCAGTACCAACTACCAAAAAAAGAAAAGAAGGAAAAAATGCCAGAAGAGATACCTCAAATCATTTCACTCTGTAATACAGAATATCTGGGTGTATTTACCTAGTGTAAAATCATTCATTTGGTCTGACATGCCTCTAGTATTACCAACAGTTTACTTGAAAAATACATGAAAAGGTTGGGAGGGTGTGGTTTAAATATAATCTGCAATTTTAAAATTTAACTTTACATATTGCCATGCTGTTCCATTATATATGCAGGAAAGGGAAGAGCAGTATTCTTCAGGCTTGAAAAAAATTAATCCATGTTTCTTGGCATGAAAAACCAATGTTATGTTTAAATTATACATGTATAATGTGAGACATATTACCTAATAAAAATCAGGCAATCTAGCTTGTTCACTTTGTAACACATAATAACTGGAAGTTGATCAAAGAAAACTACTTCCATTTTTATTACTACATTGTTCCTATTTTTATGAACAAAATTTAAAATGCATGATAAAAATCCAATATACAGTAATTGAAACATACAGTCTGACCTCACATTGCTCTGATAAATCTGTTCATTTCTGGCCATTTTCAGTGTTGCTATAGTGAACAGTGTTGACAAGTGGATGAAAAAAAGCTTACAAATGGAATTCTGATCATAGATAAGACTGAACATAAACTATCTCCCCACATTTCTGCATGTTGGGAGGCCCGGTGTGTGCCACAGATGGCCATCTCCCAATAATACATAAAACATTTCTTGCTGGAGCTCGGCTCACGTTGTTGAATTCACAGGTCATTTGAACAGAACAATAATTCAATTCACTTAATAATGACCTCACTGGGAACAAACACAGACACAGGATGATGCTGTTAGAAGAACAAAATCGTACTAGAGTTTTAAAAACGAAATTCTTAAAAAGCCGCCATGCTCTCTTGTCAAAATAGCACTTAAATGTATTCAGTGTTTAGCGACCAGGCAGGCTCACTGAGTTAATTTTAGTCTCTTGAATTTTACTGCAGTGTCTCTATTCCATGTTTTCTCTATGATCAGGCTGGTAGCTTTCCTGGGAAGGTCAGTGGTGACCACTGAACCCCCTATTGGCTTATTGGCTGAGCTCATTGATGAAGAAGCCTTGAGTACATCATTTTTTTCTTCTCAAATAGCTGAGATGGCAGTCAATGAAGAATGACTGCAGAAAATTTCAGAAGGGCACATGGGAATCATTTAACCAAACCAATAAAATCAGCTATTTATGTAAGTAACAGTTATTATAACCTTAACCATCCAGGCCATATTTCTCTGAAATAATTTTTAGGTTTAGGGCTGATTTTATTTCTAGTTTATAAGACGTAAAATCCTGGATTCCTGGCATTGGCAGAGATGAATGGACTCAGGAGAAATCAGAATCTAGAATGACCTCTTTCTAGCATCTAGTTGCTTGCTAACAAGATAGTATGTATTGATTCCACTAGTATTCACACAATCAGGTCTCTCCTCCTCAGAAATTTTAGCCATGATATTTCATCTCTATATTATAAAACCAAGACCAAGTGCTACTGAAATCAGGCCCTTTACTGTCATAGTTTTAACTATTAATACCATGTTCCCCTTTGTCATTCACACATATTATAAAAGAACACAACAAACAGCAAGGGCTTTAACTATGTTTTTGCTTGATACATTTTATTAAAATGATTTTTAACTTTTAAGATCCAAATTACAAACTTGCAGAATTAGAGGGATTTTTTTTTTAAGGCAGCTAATGAGGATACAGTTTATTCAGATTATTACTATTTTAATGGACAGAGGAGCCTGGCAGGCTACAGCCCATGGGGTCACAAGAGTTGGACACAACTTAGCAGCTAAACCACCACCACCAATGTTGGAGAACAGGGAGAGAATTTTGTAGGACTTCCATCAACAATCCTCTCATTGTTTAGCTTAGTTTTACAGTTTAATTATTTTATTTTTTATCCCCCACCCCACACCATCTATCCGAGCAGACTGGAAAAAACTAAATCTACTTTCCTACAGAGTAGGGCCTTTATGCTTGGGAAACATTTTTTATAGGAACTAACCCATTAACTTATTTCTGTACCTGCCTCATCAATATCAGCTGGGAATACCCTGTAATCATGGCAATTTATTAGCCTGACTGTAAAAGCAGGAGAAAGAACACTCATGCTATTTTTCCATGAAAATGGTGGCGAGAGGAAGGTGTGTTTCAGGGGTATAGTAGTATGGGGTGCAGCGGAGGAAAGAAGAGTTAAAGAAACAGAGCACATTTCCAACTACACATGCATGAGCTTCTAAAGCTTAAAGAGGCGTCTATAATCCGAACAAGACATCTCTTTTCCTTCTTCATCTCCCCCTCCCTCCATTTACTGACACTTCTCCCAGAAGACACAGTTCTTGCCTCTAAAAGAACTTACTGTGTGAAGAAAAGAAAACACAGACAGTAAATAAATAAATGGCAGCTGGTAATTTAGGGAACACGTTGGTATTATAGGCGTTCAGAGAAATAGCCATCAGGAAAGGCTTCTTGAAGGAATTGCTAGGCATGTGTGTTGGTCCTGCTCCCGCGACATGTATTAATTATACATTGTCTATCAATTCCCAGTGAGACAGAGGGGAGTTTCCCTTCCTTTCCCACTCCAGAGGGCTCCTTTCTCCTACTATCTCCTGAAAGGCAGGAAGTCCTTCTGTGGCCACGTCCACCATCTCAGGAGCAAAGCTCAGCTCCCCAGCTCACCTGAGGGCCAGCAGGGCTTTCAGCGACCAAGCAGGATGCTGAAGCATCTCTGTACCTTCCTCTCAAGAGAAAGGGAGGAGGATGGAGCACAGGAAGCTACACTCCTCTCTGGGCTTAGGCACTCCGAAAGGGGGAGCGGGCAGAATCACAATAGTAACATGTGCCCAGCATTTAGTGTGCATGGAACTCTTCAAAGCAACTGACAGGGGTTATTTACCCAAGTGATCCTCACGACAGCCCCATGAGGAAATACTATTAATATCCCCATTTTGCAGATGAGGTACAGAAAAGCTAAAGACCTTTCCTAAGATCACACAGCTACTTAACTGGCATCGTTTGGACTGGAGCCCAGTCTCAGCTAGACTCCAGCACCTCTGCTCCTATGTGGCTCGCAACTCAGGCTGCACTTGGAGAGCTGTTAAACGGTATTGATACCTGGGCCTGCATCCCAGAAATATGGATTTAATTGATCTGTAGTGGGGCCCAGGGCAGGAGGACTCTAGAAATTTCCCCAGGTGACTCTAATGTGCGGCCAGGATTGCCAGCCATGCTATTCCTCCTCCTGCCCTCCTGCTTTCTCATTATCTCTGCACCTCTCCCCTCCTCCCTGTTACTCAGAAGGTTCTGTCTTGATCCCTTTATCTTTCCACACAAAATGGCCCTTGAGATGGTTTGAAAATATGTCCACGAATTCTCTGACATTCCTTCCTGCAAAAGGTAGAACCTGAACCCCGTGCCCTTAAGTGCAGGCCAATGTAGAGACTTGCTTCTAATGAATGGAATTTGGTGGAAGTGATGGTCTGTGGCTTCCAAGACCAGGTCCTAAAAGATACTGCAGCTTCTTTCTTGTCTTCCCTTGTGAATCGTAGAGTGCTCACTCTGGGGAAAACTAGCTGCTACACCACAAGAACACTCATACAGCCCCATGGAGTGGGCCTAATGGCCAGAAACTGTGGATTCCTGCCAATGGGCAACGAAAAACTGAGGCCTTCTGAAGCAAATAACCCTTCAGTGAGTGAAACCGGGAGTGAATCTTCCAACCCCAGTGGACCCTCAAAATGACTGCAGCCCCAGTTGACATCTTGAATGAGAGACCCTGTGCTGGAACCATCCTGCTTAATTGCTTCCAGATTCCTGACTCAGAAGCTGTGAGATAATAAACGCTCGTTGCTTTATGCTGATAAATTGTGGGGTGGCTTGTTATGTAGCAAGAGATAACTAATACAGGCATCTCCCTCCCCACCCCACGCCAGACCCTCCCAACCTTGACTTGGAGCAGGGGAAGTTGCCAGAGTTGCAACAGAAAAGTGTCTGACATCCCAAGGTGGAATTCTGAATGTCTTTACCATAGAAACGTAGCTCTATGCATATTTATATATGTACACATATGTATGTAAATACATAGGAAAAGTCTGGAAGAGACAAGCCATACTATTAACAGTGTTAGAGGCAGAGATAAGGGAGGAGGGGGACCAGGTCTGGAGAAGAAAGCCAAGGGGAATTTTCCTTCCTTCCTTGTCGGCTGCTGTGTTCTTTGGATATTTCACACCGAGAATGTGTCTATGCATCACCTGGGTAATTAAACATATTTTTCCTACATAAAAGCAGGGAAAGTTTAAAAAAAAAAGTGCAATCATACCTGAGGATAGGTTCTATTGGCAGTCGAGTTATTAAGAAAATAGTTATTCAGGTACATTACGGTTAGGTAGTATTGATCTTCGCAGCCTGTTCTGACTGCCTTAGCACCAGGTAGAACATTGGATCGTAGGCACTGTGGTGATGAAGAATTAAGAACAGCTGGGCTTAGAGTCTTGATGCTCATGTGTTTTCGATTCCTGACTCTGACACTTACTAGCTTGGCAAGTCATGCAACTGTTCTGGACCCGTTCTTTCCTATTTGTAAAGTTGGGAGAATAAATGTAAAAATTTTAAAAGCTAAATATATAAGGGGCCTGAAACAGTAAATGATCCAAAGGCAGCACTCATTTGAATGGTAGCTATCATCCTATGGAAAAAATATTTTTCTGGTTTCAAACACATAATGGGGATTAGGACATGAAAATAAATTGAAAAGCAAAAGTGTTAGTTGCTCAATCGTGTCTGACTCTATCCTATCCTGTACACAGACATTAGAGGTTTGCACATGGTGACCCAACCTATAGACCTCAGAAGTGAAAAAACTGTTTCGTTTGACCCGCATAGGTTGTTATTGAAAACAACAGTGCATTTTTTGCCTGCATTTAAGATGGATGGATTTCAAGAGCTTCCCAGGTGGTCTAATGGTTAAAGCCTTCCACTACATGGGGCAGAGGTTCAATCTCTGGTCGGGGAACTAAGATATGCCAGTGGTACAGCAAAAATATATGTATATATAAATAAACAAATAAACGTGGTGTTGGTGGTTTAGTCTCTAAGTCGTGACCGACTCTTGTGATCCTGTGGACTGTAGCTCACTAGCCTCCTCTGTCC
Organism: Cervus canadensis; assembly: GCF_019320065.1. Classification (NCBI taxonomy): domain Eukaryota; kingdom Metazoa; phylum Chordata; class Mammalia; order Artiodactyla; family Cervidae; genus Cervus; species Cervus canadensis. Next base: position 28,144,101 of record NC_057389.1, on the reverse strand, counting down.
ATGGGATTCTCCAGGCAAGACTACTGGAATGGGTTGCTATTTCCTTCTCCAGGGCATCTTCCCGATCCAAGGATCAAACCCGAGTCTCCTGCATTGCAGGTGGATTCTGAACTGCTGAGCCACCAGGAAAACCCAAATAGATATATACATGTATATTTCAGGCTGCTCTTAAGAAACTGATACATTTGCCTATCTCGGGCCAGTTGGCTGGCACTGAGTCATGGATTCCACTTTAGTCAGGATAACTTTCTCCAGAAGGTCACAATTTCTCCGTGGACTGGCCTGTGTTACTCATTGGGGTGACCGCCCCCCCGCCCCGCCCCTGCAGGCTCTGAGTTTGCACCACTGAAACTTGGGATGTTTACTTCAATGCAATGAGAGTGTTATTGGTGTAGGATGATCACATGCTTCTATAATTATAAAAACTGCCTCAGCGTGCCTGCAATGTAGAGATCCCAGAAATGAAAGCCATCTCTGTTTACTTTTTAATGAACTGAAGAAAAGGAATGTAGAGCTCTCTAAAGTGTTTCTATGAGATGAAGAGCTGCTATTTATAATCTACTATGCTTCTGCAATGAGCTGATATTTATTTATGAGAAGGACCTCAGTCTCTCAAACACCGTAGAGTTGCATGGCATCATAGCCCATCTATTTATGTCATCTTTTCCATTTGATCAAGTAGGCTGGGATTCTTTCCCTCTGCACATGCTCTAATCCTACAAACGGAAGAAAAAGCTGAACCACGACCCTTGCCTTTGATATATGGAGATGCTTATCAACTTTGGTGATATTGAGTTCTTTTTTTAATATCATGGAGTCACTTGTGAATCAATACCTGTCCCATACTTGCTTAATAAATGTTTCTGTCTGACTGTTGTTAAAAACAAACAATAAAATCAGTCCTATTTCCTTAACTCTGCTTGAAGATCTCTCCATGGCAAAATTATTCCATAATTAACAAAAGCAAAATGTGAATTTGTGGTAAAAAGAATCTTTCATTTGCTAGTTAATTTTCTTAGCCTAAATCATTTTCCCCCAACATTTTATTAAGAAAACTTTCAGAGATTCCCTTGTGGCTCAGCAGTAAAGAATCTGCCTGCCAATGCAGGAGACACGGGTTCGATCCCTGGTCTGGAAAGATCCCCTATGCGGCGGAGCAACCAAGTCCATCCGCCACAACTACTGAGCCCTTGTTCTAGAGCCCATGTTCTGCACAAGGAGAAGCCTGCACGCTGCAGCCAGAGAGTAGCCTCCACTCACCACAATGACAGAAAAGCCTGCACAGCAACAAAGACTCAGAGGAGCCAAAAAGAAATAAATAAATTCATAAAAAACAAAAGAGAGAAGGCTGTTAAAAAAAAAAAGAAAACAGAACTTGCAAACATACAGAAAAGTTGGAAGAATGGCAGTCAATACCTGTATGTTTACCATTAGATTCTGCAATTTACATTTGCTATACTTATCACATATTCAATCTATCAATTCATGTTCTTTTTTAAAAAAAAAAATATTTTTCTTTTGCTGCACTGGGTCTTCCTTGCTTTTGCATGGGCTTTCTCTAGTTGCAGTGAGTGGAGGCTACTCTCTAGTTGCGGTGCGTGGGCTTCTCATTAAGGTGGCTTCTCTTGTTACAGAGAACATGGTCTAGGTGTGTGGGTTTCAGCAGTTGTGGCACACAGGCTCAGGAGTTGTGGCTCATGAGCCCAATTGCTCTGTGGCGTGTGGAATCTACCTGGACTGAGGATCAAACCCATGTCCTGGGTGTTGACAGGTGGATTCTTATCCCTGGGTCACCAGGGAAATCCTCATCTTCATTCCTTGATACCGTGATACCTTTCAAAATAACTTAACAGACATCAGTACATTTTACGCCTAAACACTTCAGCATGCATATCATTAGAGTTCAGTATTTGCTTATGGGTTTTAAAAACATGTTTTTAGTGAGGTAACATATCCATAACACAACACTTACCATTTGAATCATATGTAAGTATACAGTCTGGAGGCATGCAGTACGTTCACCTTGGCGTGTAAATCATCACCACATCCGTCTCCAGAAGTTTTCATTTTCCCCAACTGTAACTCTCTACCCATTAGACACTAAAGCGCCACCCTCCCCTCCCACCAGCCCCTGCAACCACCATTCTACTTTCTATCTCTGTGAATTTACCTATTGAAGGTACGCATATAAGTGGAATCATGTACTATTTGTCTTTTTGTGACTGGCTTATTTCACTTAGTGTAATGTCTTAGAAATTCACCCATATGGTAGCATGTGTCAGAATGTAATTCCTGCTACAGGGTGAATAATATATTTTGTTGTATGTATATAGAGCATTTTGTTTATTGATTTATCTATCAGTGGGCATTGGGTTGCTTCCACCTTTTGCCTATTGTGAATAATGCTGCTATAATGCTGCTATAAGCATAAGTGTACAGATATCTAAGTCCCTGCTTTCATTTCTCTTAGGAATATTCACAGAAGTAGAATTGCTGGATCGTATGGTAATTCTGTGTTTAATTTTTTGAGGACTCTATGGTTTCTTTTTTATAAAAAATTTGTACACAGTGAAATGCACACATCTTAATGTACTATTTGATGGGTTGTAACAAATGCATGCTTTAGTGGATAATTTTTGCTTCTTTTTTAGGCCCTCCAAATATGTAAGAAATTTTCACTTTGAACGCTGCCACTTTCTTTGGCCAAAATCCTAATGGAAAGCGTATAAGCTTGGATGACATCAGGTGTCTAGTTTTAGGATCTACTGACCTTTTGCCTGTTCACAGATTTTAAAGGAACTCACAGTCCTGAAAACAGGAATTTGCAAAAAATTATCTCCATCTTCTACTACTGACTATAAACACTTTACCCTTTGTGAGCAGCAAGTATAATAGTCTCAAAGAATGATTTTTTTAAAAACAGATGAATGCATGGCATGCTCATTTTTTTTTAGCTTCTGCCCATCACCAGGGGTGAGATGATCCCTCCCTGCATCTCTCATGCAGATTTTCCAGTCTGTAATGAGGCTCTTTCTAAAGATTCTAAGCAGGCAGTAAGCAAAGTTTATCTTGCACTTCAAAAATTTACATTATTGAAAATGAAAACAACAATGGACGTAGCATGTTTTGCAATCTGATTGGCAAAAAGTGATAGTAGTCTCTTTGTGAAGGGTGCGGAGAAACAGGCATTCTCCGATACTGTAGATGGCATTAAATAGTGGGACAATTTGCTAAAGTCTGTTAATATTTTTAATATACCTTTTGCCAACCAGGAATTTCACTTCTAGTAATTTTTCTTACAGAAATGCTTATACAAGTGCACCAAGATACACGTGCACACTGTTGGGCATTGCCACATGGCTTAGAGTAGCATAAAATTGGAAGGAACCCAAACATCAGTCAGTAGGTAACTGCTAAAAATAAATCCTAATATACCCACATTTAACTGGTATAACTTGCTTTACCAGTTTGGACACAAATAAGGTTACATCTGTTTAAATTTTTTTCAAATTACATTAGACCCAAATATCGACGTGCCAGATTAGTGCCAGAGGAAGTCCACTGCCTATCTTCTTTCTTAAGGCCTGTTCCCTCCTGTGAATTACCCAGCCACCCTGGGGCTTTACTTCTTGCAAAGTGGCCAGTCCTGTTTCTAAATGCCTCATGAAGAGAGAACTAGGGAATCTGATTAGTCTATTAGGAGCCTTATTTTCAGCGTCTGTGGCTTCTGTTTGCCATAATATGGCTGATGAAAGCTGTAAAAGTAATAAATAGGGTCGAGCATTGAAAAATGAAGGATTAAAAAAAAGGTTTGATTGAAACTTTGTTTTGAAAAATTTAAAGATTATCTTATCTTTAAATATGATTTATCTTTGAAGATATACATATCACAACTCTAATTGCAACAATGCTCTAATTTTTAGAATAAACAAAGGATGAATCAAGTGTTGATTTGGTGAAGGGAATAATTTTTCTAGCAAAATTACGTGATAGGAAATTTTGACACCCTTCACTTCACACTGACTTTTATAGCAGAATCATACAAAGGTCATTTTGAAAAAAGATGTGAGGGCTTCATCAATTTTCCCGAGAGCCTATCTTAATCCTTTGATATTCAAATAATTTTCCTTTTGAAGAATTTATCCTCTTATCATCCTTGTTGTTTTTCTCATCTTTAATTGTTAACTGGTCCAACACTGCCGGATACTCATTTGGTTATGGAACAGTTCTCCAGAATCACTTTCAATGACTTCATAAAATCCTGCATCTTTTGCAAGATTAGCAATTTTACATAGCAACTGAAATGCATTTTATTTACATTGTATTGTTGGATGTTTACAACATCTACAATCAGCAAAATTGACTGGCTGAGTGGGAATAAATGCTGGTATTAAATTGGGAGGGCTATTTGAGTGGGGAGTAATTTAGTAAGTGGCCAGTTCATTAGTGGATATCTTCCTGTTATAACCAATTTCTGCTTTCCTACACAACTTATCCACTATAGGGATTCAGATAATGGTAATGAATAGTTGGATCACAAGAAACTTGTATTATGCAGCTCTAAGTAAGAATGAAGTTGTGTTGACATGGAGGAATATTCACAATGCATTGTTAAATGGAAAAAGCAAGTTCCAAAAGTCAATGAACTGTGTAACCGTTTCTATGAAATAACAATAAATGTTAGTATATGCATCAAAAACATAACTAAATGAAACAACCTGGAAGAATATAGTCCAAAATATTAGCAACTGTTTTCCAATAAGTATGTGGAAAATGGAGAAAGCCATCTAGGGAGCCTTATTTTTAGTGAGTACTTATTACACTTTCACGGAGAAGGCAATGGCACCCCACTCCAGTACTCTTGCCTGGAAAATCCCATGGACGGAGGAGCCTGGTGGGTTGCAGTCCATGGGGTTGCGAAGAGTCGGACATGACTGAGCGACTTCACTTTCACTTTTCACTTTTATGTGTTGGAGAAGGAAATGGCAACCCACTCCAGTGTTCTTGCCTGGAGGATCCCAGGGATGGGGTCGCACAAAGTCAGACACGACTGAAGTGATTTAGCATTACACTTTCAAAAAAAAAATTAAAGATATTTTAAACTAGTATAGTTGAGATAGGACCAGAATAAAAAGAAGAAAGAGGAAAGAGAAATGGGCTGTTACTACATTAGTGTCCAAACTGGGTTTTCCTAGCAAGAGCTTCTATAGACTTGTTTTGAAAGTACATAATAGGATTCTTCAATATGAACTTGTTTTGTTATAAACACCCCAGAACTCTTTCTCAAAATAACCAAACCGCAAACATTGGCTGAGAATCTGTTATTTTCAAGGTACTGTGTTACATTTAGTGCCCAGAGGGATACAAGGACCTATGAGACTGCTGGAACCTGTCCTCAGAAAGTTCACAGTCTAGTTGAAAGGTGAGAAGCTGCTCAGTGAATGAAGTTGGCAACAACGCTTGGTCATCATTGACTATGATCTGAGCAACAGCATGCAGCCATACAATGTGACAACTGAGGAACTGGCTCTCTGACTTCTGAGTCTTTGCTTCTACGTTGGTTTCAATGGGTCAGATACTAGATGAGAGTGTGAGATATTACACTGACTCTAAGGTATTAACTTTTAGAGAATAATGCAACCCTTAACCTCCATGGGAAGGGAAATTCACAGATTGATACAAAGGTTATTTAGAGCTCCGTCAAGATCTTGTGAGAACTTCAGGGGTGCATTTTGATGGGGATACTAATGAAGTGAGATGGTAAACAATGGATATGTATTTTTTTTTCCATCTTCTGCCCTACTTTATGAACGAGGAACTTAAGACTGACTCAGGGTTACACTGCTGCTAAGACAGAATCAGGATTTGAACCCAGCACTGTGACAGCTGAGCTTGCACTCTTAACTTTTCTGACCCACTCCTTCCTCACTGCAGGCTAATCGTCACCTGGAAGGAAGAAATGTTCAGCATGGTGCTAATTGATGTGTATATTTACTGTGAAGTATTACCCCAGGAGAAAAGAGGCAACCGGCTGCATGAATGGAATTTGGAGAAAGGTAATACCTCCTGGCAAACAACAGCAAGATCCATGAAATCTCTGTAGTCGTCCTGGATAAGAGTTTGCCAAGATTTCTGTAGACTCAGTCTTCCTTTCCACTCCTGGAAATAACCACTTTAGGGCAGAGTTGAAGCATAAAACACAGTAACACTTTCTCTTCTGCCTGTATTCTGCCTAAGCAGTGGAAAATTACAAGTGCTTTGGGTTCTGAATTCAACTGCAACAAAAAACACTTTTTAAACAGGTGCCATTGAGATACCTGAATTACAGACTCACTTTGTATGGCATCTTCAATATCTAGAATGCTTTCTATGTTTTATATAACATAACCTAGAGTGATAGTGTAGTGTGCCATGCTAGTTACCACTTAATTACACCAACTCGTTCTGTAGAACATTTTGAAATACAAGGAAAGTACAATTTAACTGCCATTAGATTTTGAAAGTGAAGTGTTGGTCGCTCAGATGTGTCCAACTGTTTGCGATTCCATGAACCCCACCAGGCTCCTCTGTCCATGGGATTTTCCAGGCGAGAATATGGGAGTGGGTAGCCATTCCCTTCTCCGGGGGATCTTCCAAACCCGGGGATTAAACCCAGGTCTCCTGCTTTGCAGGCAGATTCTTCACTGTCTGAGCCACCAGGGAAGCCCCTTATCATTAGAGTTTAGCTTGGATTTATGACCCATTCTGGAAGAGTTAAAGAACCTTTAAATAGTGTATATTTTTAAAAGAAAAAAAATCACTTAACCTTTTAGGCAAAGTGTATTATGTATTAGCTTGCAAAATTGTATCATAGAAAAACCAAATATAAGGAAAAAAGGTTTCAGTTCACTACTGTGGTCATTATGAAATGCAAGACAAATTATTTAGGTCACTTTTCTTGTAGAGTGAAAACAAACTGCTTCTTACATCCACTCTTGGGACAGTACATGAAATGCAAAAATACCCCTTTTATGGAAAATGCCCTGGAGTCATCGCCTTGAAAAATTTCTAAAAAATGTTCTCGACATCCTGAACAACAGGAAAATAACTTGTGGATAATGAGCTACACATTCTTTCTCTCCTTCTTTGCCTTCTTTATCTCTGAGAATGTAAAGACTGGGCATTAAACATTGCAATGACTTATTGACAACCTCAAAGTTCTATGAAAAAAATAAGTTGCAGATTTGCTGAGAGAAGCATCAGAATCCCAAACATGACCGTCTCAGAGCAAATCACTTTACTAGTGAGTGGGCCCAGCCATCCACCTGGTAGTCACAGCTTAAGCAAGTTCTTATGGTTCTCTTTATTTGTTACATCTGCAATAAATACTGCCAAAAGATAATAGCTTTGTTTCTTTGTGAAAAATGTCCCTGAAAGAAAGTCAACTGCTAGTGTAGTGCTGAAAATTGAGGGCATTTATTAATTGGCATGATTAGATTTAGATAATTACATGATTATATTTATATTTCAGTTCACTTCAGTTCAGTTGCTCAGTTGTGTCCGACTCTTTCCGACCCCATGAATCTCAGCACGCCAGGCCTCCCTGTCCATCACCAACTCCCGGAGTTTACTCAAACTCATGCCCATCGAGTCGGTGATGCCATCCAGCCATCTCATCCTCTGTCGTCCCCTTCTCCTCCTGCCCCCAATCCCTCCCAGCATCAGGGTCTTTTCCAATGAATCAACTCTTTGCATGAGGTGGCCAAAGTACTGGAGTTTCAGCTTCAGCATCAGTCCGTCCAATGAACACCCAGGACTGATCTCCTTTATTTAGATTATGTTAAAAATTAGATGCATGACATTGAAGGCCTCTTGGTGTACTTTTATTTTTTAAAATTTAATTGGAGTATAGTTGATTTACAATGTTCAGGTATACAGCAAAGTGTTTCAGTTATATATATGTGTGTGTGTGTGTATATATGTATATATATAAACTGTGCTTAGTATACATATATATAAAATCAGTCATGTCCGACACTTTGAGAGCCCATGGACTGTAGCCCTCCAGGCTCCTCTGTCCATGGGGATTCTCCAGGCAAGAATACTGGAATGGGTTGCCATGCTCTCCTCCCGGGGATCTTCCCAACCCACGGATCGAACACAGGCCTCCCGCATTGCAGGCAGAGTTTTTACCATCTGAGTCACCAGGGAAGCCCATATATATGTGTGTGTGAGTGTGTGTACACATATATATAGGAGAAGGCAATGGCACCCCACTCCAGTACTCTTGCCTGGAAAATCCCATGGACGGAGGAGCCTGACGGGCTGCAGTCCATGGGGTCGCTAAGAGTCAGACACGACTAAATGACTTCCCTTTCACTTTTCACTTTCATGCATTGGAGAAGGAAATGGCAACCCACTCCAGTGTTCTTGCCTGGAGAATCCCGGGGACGGGGGAGCCTGGTGGGCTGCCGACTATGGGGTCACACAGAGTCGGACATGACTGAAGTGACTTAGCAGCAGCATACACATATATATTAATTCTTTTTAGGTTTTTTTTCTCTCATATAGGTTATCACATAATATTAAGTAGAGTTCCCTATGCTGTACAGTAAGTCCTTGTTGATAATCTATCAGAGATATAGGAGATATCCCAAACTCCTGATTTAGCCCACCCCACCACACTTCCCCTATGGTAACCATAAGTTTGTTTTCAGTATCTGTGAGCCTGTTTTGTAAATAAGTTCATTTGTTTCATTTTAAAAATTAGATTTCACATATAAGTGATATCATATACTTGTATGTCTTTGTCTGACTTACTTAACTTGGTGTGATAATCTCCAGGTCCATCAACGTTGCTGTTGATACACTTTTAAATCTGAAGACTCCCTGTGTATTTCTCCCCAGACTGGTATGTTACTTCTTTGAACAGACAGGGAAAGACAACTTCTGGTTTCACCTGTTGGTTAAGAAAAAAAAGGAAGAAAATATTATATTGCTATAATCTTTTGGGGGCAAACACCTTTGGAAAACAAAAGTACTGTGTAACTTCTGGACTCTGAGATGGCTGTGTGTCGGGGGAGGGGGGGCAGGGGGGTTGCCATTTCCTTCTGAGATGACTATTTGGCAACAAAAGCTCTCTTTCCCCTAAATTGTGCTTTAAAAAAATAATCCTCTGTGGTTGACCCTGCTGTTCACCATTTGCAGCTGAGAAAGGGCTCCTTGTTTTCAGCTGAGAGTCCCATATATTAATCGCAATAATCCCAGAATTTTACAAACCACATTATTAAGGCGGATCCCAGCCAGGTATCATCGGGCTATTCACAGGTGAAGAGCTGATGCCACCTTTTATACATACCCATACCCTTTTCCAGGGAATGTTATCAGGCATGTTAAGTTCTAACTCGGGCACTAAGACTTGATTTGCTTATTATTCTATACATGCTCCTTACTGGTAGTCACTGAAACTCAGACGAGAATACCCTATCCAGGATTTGATTGTGATGATACATGGCAAGATGTCAAGCATTTCCAGAGGTCTTAGATGTCTGGCCTATTGCCATCAGAGAGATAGTCTCTGCTTTGCAAAAAACTATTCTCATAGCTGGTTCTAGCTGCAGTTCTTTGCGGTTATCTTAGGAAGGTGGTAGCAACATACCGTTGGGCCTGTAGATTCTGGAGAATCTTTGCTGCCTCAGAAGAACTCAAGGAAATTTAATTTCCAGACCTGGAAGTGATCCATTTTTTAGAATCACTTGTTTAGCCTTGTTGCCTTGAGTCAAAATGAAGTGAGTGACTCTTTATGAAGCATGAACAATGCCAGAAACAATTTGTTAAAATGTTAATTTAATTTGGTTGGTTGAAGTTAGAATCCAGACAGTTTGGTTCACCTAAAAGTGTCTGGGATTTATGATATTATTTTTGATCTGAAATAATTTTGGTCACATGAATGAGAGTTCTAAGGCAGTGTAGTTATGAAGAGGCATCACCTTTGCTGTAGGTTGGAGACCAAAGTATGAAACAGCCTTCTTCAGAGTTGTTGATTTTGTACTTTTGGCAAACAATAAATTCACTTTTACGAGGAAGGTAAAAGTTAAAATCTATTTGGCTGATAAGTCTGATCTTGTGTCCTTGGGTTGGGTTTTTTTCATCTGTTGTTTACTTCTTTGCCAACTTCTCTGAACTGAAATGCTCACTCTCAAGTAATACAGACCTTATTTTACTAGTCACCAGCAGGTCCACAGAAGAAATTAAAACTTTTCAGGCCCAGATAGCACAAGAATATTCTTTTTCTATTTGCCGAGATAAAATTCCAACTTTTGGATTGAGATCATACTGTAAAATGTAAGTAACATTTTAATGAGCTCTGGAGAGGAAGAGTGTGTTAGGCTGGTCGCCCACCACTGAAGGGCTGGATTTAGTGTACCTTGGGTCATAATGAAACTAGTTTGGTGGTCTTTGCCTCCCCAGTCGACATTTTCCCACATTAGAAAACCAGCACAGGAGTTCCTGCAATTCCCTACAAAGGACAATTGCAGTTCTGACCAAAACCAGAACTGGAATGTGGATGGGATAACTGGAGAAGTTAGAAGAGAATCCATACAGAGACTTTTAATCCTAAATTAAACTCTAGCCTAGATTTAGAATGAAAGGGAAAGGGGAAAATAATTGCATGTGTATTTTTATTTCTGTCTATATTCTGTAATCTCAAATACTATGTAAAGACATCTTGTTTCCATTTCCTTTGCTGTTCATGTTCTTGACTCTGAGAATACATTTTCAGAAACATTGACTAAAAGCATGTGTTAACCTCTCTGAATTAGTAACTCCAGCTCCTGGGGTATAAGACTGAATGCCCACATCTCAACAAGATCCCGTGTGAATTGTACTTGTGTCTTACTTAACCTCTCACTGATTCCAAACTCATCTTCTCTAAGTGTGAAACTGCGCTGGGCTCCTCTGTCCATGGAATTCTCCAGGCAAGAATACTGGAGTGGGTAGCCATTCCCTTCTCCAGGGGATCTTCCTGACTCAGGGATTGAACCTGGGTCTCTGGCACTGCAGGCAGATTCTTTACCATCTGAGCCACTGGGGAAACCCATCTCCTCTAACCAACTATTTAATATAACTCACTTCACCCATAAGCCAGGCACAGCCCCTGTTCCTATAGGAAGTCCTCTGTCCAAATAAGTGACGTCATCTCTTCTTTTTCGCGCCTGTCTATATGGAACAGTGACTGCCCTGGTGGCTCAGCAATAAAGAATCTGCCTGCCAGTTTGGGAGACCAGGGTTCGATCCCTAGGTCAGGAAGATCTCCTGGAGCAGGAACCCACTCCAGTATTCTTGCCTGGTAAATCCCACAGACAGAGAAGCCTGGCAGGCTAGAGTCCATGGGGTCACAAGAGTCAGCAACAAGTTAAGCAACTAAAACAACGGCACATGGAACAGTTAAGGCCTAATCACACACATCTGAATTTCCTACTACTGTTTTATGTGACTGAAATGTACGTGAACATTTAAGAGGGAGAGAGAAAATAACTCTTCAAATATAAGAAGCTACATTCTTGACCTCGATACCCTTCAACAAAGAGTATTCTTTAGGTCCTTTTTTCCTTTGGAAAGAGACACTAGCTCTAAATCCCTTAATAATTCTACCTGATTTAAGTCTGACTTTAATCCTGCATGATAAATTAAGATTGTGTATCTTTTCACCTTTGCTTTTTGGAGTAATTTGTCTAACCCAACACCTGCATAAATAGATCAGCTCCTCTAAGTGATACGAAGGCACCGGGAAGAGTATCATTAGCTCCAAGACAGCTACCTTACCAGGGGGCGCCCTGACTCCATGGGTGCTTGAGGGCTTCAGGAGTGGTTGCATTTAGAGACCCACCCACTGAAGGAAGGACATCTGATTCCTCTGATTGCATGTAGAGTTCCCTGGACAGCTGCTACAAGTCTCCTCTTACGGTAGTCCCAATCCGCCGAAGTCCCCCCCACAAAAAATTCTACTTAGAAAGGGCTTCCCAGGTGGTGCTAGTGGTAAAGAACCCACCCACCAATGCAGGAGACATAAGAGATGCATGTTGGATCCCTGGGTCAGGAAAATCCCTTGGAAAAGAGCATGGCAACCCACTCCAGTATTCTTGCCTGGAGAATCCCATGGACAGAGGAGCCTGGCAGGCCTCAGTCCATAGTGTCGCCAAAGAGTTGGACACGACTGAAGCGACTTAGCACGCATGCGGAGGAAGAAAGCATTGTCCCCAGGAGGATGCCAGGTAGCCAGCCAGAAGGAGAAACGCTGAGGTCTGCCCCACACAGTAATTCCCCGTAGCAGGATAATGTGCCTTTCCTGGAGCTGGGCTGACTTTGCCCTGAGGTTACATTTCCACACAAAGAAGCCTTTAAGGGTGCTGGTGCAGACCTCCACACTGAAGGTTTACGTCTGTCAATCTTAGGAAAAAAGGAGGCTGTAATAAAACTGCAGGAGCCAGCAGTGGGAGTTACAATTTCAGGATCAGCAGAGGTCTGCCTATAGCCCTGCTAGATGCTGAGCACTGGTCTAAGGACAGAGAACAGTAAAGCGAAAGGAATTTAAGTCAACTGACTGCCTGATCGCACGAGTAGGACTCAGAGAAGCGGGCACGTGCTGCGGGTGGTGCCTGTTGCTTGGCCACTGCCATCGTGTCAGCTCGACTGGGCAACCCAGAGTTGGAGAGAAGGAGAAAAGTTAACCCAAGTCAAATGAGTTGAGCAGGACCACAGACGCCCAAGTTGGAGGTTGTGCATGCAGCAGCCAGGGCAACTCTGAGAGAATTCCGATGATTCAGTTAATAAGAACAAATGCTACTTAAGGTCTCAGTGAGTGACCACGATAGGGAGAAAAACAGGAAATACAGCAGAAGGTGGACCGGCACACTGCAAAGAGACACAAGGGGGAGAAAAAAGCGGTGGCTTTGGGAACTAGGCAGAGAGAGAGGTGGGGCAGTCACTGAGTGCATCAGACTGGCTGGGGTGGGATCTGGGGGGTGACATGGGGGAGGGATGGGACAGCAAGTGGGGCATGGAGCTGAGAATAGAGAGGGCATCATTGCCACCTGTCCAGCATCTCTGCAGCCCTCATTTTGGCAGTGTGGCCCTGATTCCTGCACAGAAGGCTGGCTGGACCCAGCTTGAGGGCTTCCTAAAATATCCTTGGGTCTGATGCAATATCACGTTGTGATGGCACTGCATTGCGATGCGGTGACAGGCTAACCTGGTGGTGCAGTAGGAAGGCCTTTTATGTCTTCATATGACCGTGCCTGAGAGAGACCAAGGGAGCAGAGTGTTCCCAAAGGGCCATGGGGCACTTGGAAGAGTGTTTAAGTTCTCTGATGAGGGAGAAATCGAGTTCCCAATCCCCTACTCCCACTGCACCACGTTTGGAGGGCTCAGTCAGGAGATGGAGACTCAGGCAGACCTGCAGGGCACCCTAAACTGCACCGGGGGCAGAGGAAGGGTTGTGCTAAAATCAACCTTCACCCCGAAGAAAGCAGGAAAAAACAAGATAGCCTGTCCCAGAGCATGCCCTCTGGGCAAAGGAGTTGGGTTGGGGAACTGGAGAGGAGACGGACCTAATCTGGAGAAAGACACCAAGAACTACCAAGAGCTGGCAGCAAGGTCCAGGTTGGCCTCCGTCTCCAAATAAAAACAATTTGCCTAGCTCTAGGCCAGTCCTTGTTCTGCATCATGATATGAAATTTGAAATGTGAATTAAACCTTGCAAAGGAATGTAACTCTTTCCTCCCTCCCCCAGGCCATTCTATCTTTCTTAGAGGGGGTGAGGTGGGTCAGAGGAGGAAGGTTTAACATTTTTGCCCCTTTACCAAAACAGGGAAAGTGTCCACCACCTCTCCCGCCATCCCTGCCCCCCACCCCCCAGTGCTAAAAGTGTTCAAAACTAAAAGCTGCAGCATCTTTTCAGCAAGTAATCAGCACAAGTTGAAAGGCACATGCTGTTGCATTTCTGATCAGATTGTATGTTAAGCAGGAAAATATCCCCCCCACTTTTTTTTTTTTTTTTTGGGCTAAATGCTTCTCTGTTTAAAGAAGCCACCAGGCAGTGCCTCTCACTTTGTCTTGGCAGGGCACAACCATCAGACGAAGTGGGAGGAAGAAACATTAACTTCAACAGCTGTTTCTTGACCCCGGCTGTCAGTCTTCCCAAGAATAAATTTTGGAGAGTCCTATTTGAAACAAAGAGGGAGTTTTGGGGGAGAGAAAAGTTGGTTGGTTCCAGGGCGGCCGCCCAAAGGAGCAGGGACCAAGATACTGGCAGTTACCATGCAGCCTGCCAGCCTCTGCCGGGTGCAGGGGTGGAGCAGAGTAACTTGAAAGCTCCCCTCTCGGCGCCCTGTGCCTGCAGCTTCCCCCCCTGACGCGCGCCCAGATCCAGCGCCGGTGGTAAGAGCCGTAGCTCGACTACAGTAATTCCCCAGCTCGGGCGGCTTGAAACTGCTCGGGCTGAATAGCATTTGCTGTTCCGTCCGGCGGCCGCCTCCCGCCGCCGCTGCCGCGCTCCCTGCAAAGCAGCTCTCATTATCCCGGAAGTTGTGCTGACACTGTCTCGCTGCCACCAGAAGTTTGTCAACATCAAACTTCTCCTGTGTGGGGTACGTTCACCTTCCACGAGTATTTAATCGAGCCAACAAGCAAACAAACAAACCCAAATAAACCTGCCCGTGATGTCATGGTCTTTTTTTTTTTTTGCTTTTGCTTTCCTGGAAGGCTGGGGCTGGTAGGAATTTGCTGGTGGGCGCTCAGAGCGCCGGTAGGTTTCAGAGGGGGGTGGCGATCTGGGACGCCCCCCACACACCCCGGGGTGAGGCGTGGGGAAGGGACTGGGGAGGGCGTGCGGGAGGTTGGGGCTGGGAGGCGGGGGCCCGGGGCCGGGCCGGTGGATGGGTCCTGCAACCTCTTGGCTGCGGTGGGTTTGGAGGATGCCCTGACCTGGGGCGAAGGTTGTTGCTTGGCGGTCCCTACCCCGCAGCGAAGGTTACCTGGACCAGGTGGCCAGGCATGTACCGCGGGGGTTTTCTTCACTCCCACTGCGCTCTGTGCGCCTGCAGGACGTTTCTACAAACACCCCTTGGGGTCTTTGGGAATAAAGGGCATTAGGGTCATAAAAAGTATTTTTAAGGCTTCAACTGCAGCATCAAAGAAATCCTTGCGATTTGAGGGCAGGGATGTAGCACCTTTTCTGCTACCTTGATAAAACCGTTTGGTCTAAACTTAACTCCTTTCCCTAAGCCAGGTCTCCAGGTTTAGTTTGAGTTGCTCCGGGGTTTGGGTGTTTGTGGTTTCCAGTTGCTCCCCCGCTGAGACACTCCTGGCTTTGTCGCCGGGTGGAGGGGGGAGAGAAGGAAGAGGATTGTGATTAACCCTTTCAATCCTGTGCTTTTATCCGGGTACAGTCAGTCCTACTCAGACTGGGGAGGACAAGGCCTGCCTTGCCGAGTTTTGACCCTAGGCACTCATGAACTAGTGCCTCTTGGGGGCCATGGGTTTTGGGGGAGGAGCTGGAACCTCAGACACTGATAAGAACTTTAGGTCTAGTTCAGGAGGCCACACTCCTCCCAAACTAGATATAAAGATGGGGAAGATCCCAGGGAGGGTGCTGCTTGCTGTATGTCAAGTCAAGTCAGGTATGGGCAACTGAGAGGGTTCAATATCCCTAAAGCAAGCGGCAGCCCAAAGCCTGCCCTCTTGAATTGGAAATCTGTCCACTTGTGGATGCAGCAAAATTTTTCTGTATTCTTCAACAATAAGTCAGAGTGGATAAATACCTCTATAGAGGATATTACCCATTGTCCAGTATGTTATAGCAGAGACGCTGATTTAATCCACTTAGGGAGCCAGGTACTCCATTTCCTCTTGCTGGTAGTCTATTATTAACCATGTTTTTAGAAAAATTATATCTACAGTCACCTATCTTTGATAACAAGAAGCAAGACGATCTCTCCTATTTTTCAAACTATCCTAAACAGGAAAATTGTGCTAGTCCCAAAGGGCTAGCTTACCTTAAACACAAAACAAAAACAAAAAGCTTAAAAATAAAACCTAAAGAACTGAGGTGTTTCTCTGGCACTGGAAGTTACTTTTGACAAACACAAACATTCAAATACATTTCTAGAGCAGCCAGTCTTAAAAAAAATTAAAAAATAAAGCCACACACAAAGAAGTGTGTTTTCTTAAAAGTTTAGCTATTCACTACAGTGAATTTTCCCTGTTGGCCATGCCTCAAAAATCTCTCTGAATTATTCAGACTTCTTTTCTTTGGGTGGTACTTTAATTTTAATTTATTTATTTTCTTATAATCCACAAAGTACTACTCAACATTGTTGTACCTCACTGCGGACATGAATCAAGAAGGACGTGTGGAGGATTCCATTTCCAACTCCACGTGCATGAATTTTTTGCCCTGGTTGTTAATCTGTCATGGTGTAAAAAGCCTGATTTATAAAGGCTGGAGGGCTTTTTTGCAGAGCAAGGTTTTGTATGGTTTCTATGGCTGGGCTTATATACAAATAAAACTATTTTGCATTTCTGTCCACAATTTCCTAGTTGCACAAGGATAATTTTCAGAGTTTTCAGCTTCTAGTCCCTGAATGGGAGCGGCAAGCATGAGGAAACAATTTCTTTTTACAGTGATGTGAGCTCAAATCTCTTCTGGATTCAGTTACTTCATAAGGTAAATATCACTAAATGTGCACTGAGATCTTTGGGGATCTAAGGTGGTGGACGGGTGAAAACAGTCTACTGTGAAATGCTAAAGAATGTCAAACAACAGAATTCGTTTACAGAGCTAATTGGGTCAACTATGGTACTCTTTAAAGTGGAAATAAATTCGAATATTTGGAAAAAAATGTATTCTCAGTTTACTTTTGGTTACATTTAGGTTATTTTAGAATTTTTACCCAGGAATTCAATTAAAACAGACCCTTCCAAAAAATGTACACCATCCGATGAATAACATCCTCTAGTGAAAATGTAGGTTTTAAACTTTATGCAAATTACATTTTTAAATAATGAAGTTCTTGTAATTATTTTTATTTAAAGGCATAATATCTGATAGACAACTGCCAAAGCTAACCAAACTGCTTTTAAAATTAATGAATATTAATGAAGTTCACGAATAGCACAATACTGCCCCTGCCTGCCTCAGGAAAACCAATGTATTGACTTCATTCTCCTAAAATAACAACCCTCAGTTATTGATGGTTAAAATAATTTTTATTGCTAAAAAGATTGTACATAATGCAATTTTTACAATTCATAAGACTTGGCCCTGTTTACTGGACTTCACGGGATCTCTTTCCAAAAGCTAAGCATGTTTTATCTTTTTACACATCTGAATGTTATTTTTTTATTAATTTGCCACCTCAAGACGTTTTGTTTTCATTTTTCTAAGCTCCTCTCCTCTGTCATTTAAGTGGTTCTCATGAATGACTCAGGATGTTCAGGCCTTCGTTTATATTTGCTACAGAGACGACGGCATCATTAGTTAGCGCCTCCACTCATCCAGACTTGTCTAAGCATGGTGGAAGCTGCCCACGGCATTTTCCAATGAAAGTGACAAATGGACGTCAATCAAGCGACCCCACCCATTTCAACCTTATTTTGTATGGTGTGTACATGTTTATGTACATTTCTACAATAAAAATAGGCTATTTTTTGATCTGGACATCTGCCTGCTAAGGTAGGTTTCCCAGGCAGATCGCTGGTTGGCATTAGACTAAATTTGGAAAATTTAACACTAAATGAATGACAAAAGAAGAGAAACAGGATATAAAATTAATTATGACAGAATTCATCCCCTAAAGATAAATAATTTTTGATGCTCTAAATTTCAAGATTCCACAGTTTTACTTCAAATGAATTTATAATGAGAAAGGCAAAATCATTTCAAGTAAGCCAGCAAATTTGGGTCAAAATGAAAGCAGTTCTGAGAGAGAAAGAGATGTTCCTGCTTCCCATAGGGCTAGTTGTAATTTTCTGTCTATTAACAAAAATGTATATGTATTTATTTTCTATTAATATATGTGTGTATATAAAAATACACACACAATAGTATACTCTAGTGTCCTCCTTATTTCCCTTTGTTTTTAATAACCAGTCCAATCTCTAGTGCTGTTTGGAAGGTGAATGCTTATTAGAACCTGATGCCAATTTTAATCTGAGATTACTTTGCACTTGAAATCAATTGCTGTTTTATAATCTGTGACATGTTTTTACATGTTTAGAAGTGCTGCTGCTGCTGTAAAAAATTCTGTGTTGATATTATAATGAGTTTATGTGTTTAGCCAAAAAGTACGGTATGCTAAGATTAGACAGTAAAGATTCTAAAATCCTAAATGGGTTAGTAAACCCTTGGTAATAATTATAGTTTTATGGGTAAAAAATATTTCTAACAGCTTAATACTGCATTAAAGTGCATTTTCCCCTAAAGTTGTTATGGAATTTCTTTGTCCATAAGGAATATTTTTTTAAAGTTTACCATGTAAACTTACTTGATTTGGAAATGCTTTGGAGTGAAGCTAATCTTTACACCCAGGACCACAGACTGCAATTTTACTTACCATTATCCATGGCAGGATGTTTAATTTTACTCCTGTGACCTAAAGAATTTTTAGTGACTTTTTAAAAGTGGAATGTGGAAAGTAGCTCCAGCTCATTGTGAACGTGGGAATTTGATAAATAATGCTCTAAATGACCATCTACTCTGTGACTTGTAGTATAATGAGTAGATGTGGAAAAGCAGCTATCAACTAGACTGTAGATTTAAAGTTTAGAATGTTTTTTTGGCTGTGACTATAGTCAGAGTCATCATGGCAATTACATTTGTCATGTTATTGGCAACATGTTTTTTTATCCATTAGTCCTTTTTTCCCCCAAATTTGCAGGAGGTATAAATGTGTATTCCGCAAATTAAACTTGCTTTCTAAAAACCAGACTGGGCATCTCTTTCTGTTTACATATGGAAACCAAGAATCCTGAATTAGAAAAATACCTGGTTTTCTTGCTTAAGATTTTGGAAATAACATTTAAAAATATATATAGATGTATATTGAAAGAAAACTGCCTTCTTTTTAGAGGAAAGAAGCAGCCTTGGTTTTGTTTATAAACAGTTCAAACCCAGTTCAAAACTACTATTGGGAATTAGATATGGAAAGGTTCAAGCTGTTCTGACTTAAATTTTTAGATACGTAACATATGTGATGACCACCCACCTAGTGGCTGAATAGTATGTTTACTTTCCTACAGTTTTCTGAACCCATTCAACTTTGGAGATTTAAATATGGCATAAATCTCTGTGCTCAGGAACCTGATGTGGGAATCCCTACGTAGCAGGATCCTCCAGCCTCGACTCTGGTTCTTGTCAGTTTTGTTCTCTAAGTCACTGGTTCCTTCTCCATCCCACACACTTGACTCTGCGCTTCCTCTAAGCCACCCCCCACTGTAGTGTGCCTCACTGGGCCTGGCTGGAGTGCCCAGAAGGCAGTTGCTTAATGGCTGTACAATACCCTGGGGGTACAGTTTGACAGATTTAGCCTTGCACACAAGCTCTTTAAGGCTAAAATTAGCCAAGTTTTTTTTTTCTCCCTTCTTTCAAAAGGTTATATTTAATCAAAGGATCTTAAGTTTGGGAGAAGTTCTAGAGGAGGTCATAAGCTAAGGTTGCATTCAGGTTCTGGTTCCTGAAGAATCCACAGCCTAGGACCCAAAGTCCCTTTAAAATGTTTCATGATCGTTAGAGGGCTCGGAAGGAATCCCTGAATGCCTTTAAAAGTCCCGGTGCCCTCCCTTCTCATCTAACCAGGGCTTGCAACCACACGGGGCCCATTGCCTCAACAAGGGCACGAAGAAGTTTGGAAAGCTTGGGGAGGCTTGGAAAAATGACAAGGATGGATGTTTCTCATCCCACTGTTTCAAGGAGAAGATTGGAGGGCGGGCGGCTGAAGGGACAGATACCCGGTGCAGGCACTTGACGACTCCTGGGCGGTGGGCCAGCCACCAGGCCAAGTACTGGGCGCCGCTCCAGAGCCCGGGCCCATGCCCAGGGCACTCGGTGGTTTAAAGCTGGCACGAAAAGAACACTCCTGCCGGCAGGAAACTGAGTTGAACAGATTGGAAAGAGCAAAAACGGGCTGCCCAGGAGGCTGTCTCCTGGCCCGGAGTTTCCAGTTGTCAGTGGCAACCTAGGGTAGAGCAGATTTCGGGTTTCCTCCTGCCTAGGGGGCTGGGAGAGATGGGGTTGGATACAGGGTGAGTGCAGTGTGTAGAATTCAGCATAGGAAGGCACAGAGGCATACAGGCCCCTGGGGAGAAACTCTTCATCAACTTAGGCCTCCCAGGCCAGCTTTGTCTGGGCTTTGTAGTGTCCTCTGAGAGCGAGTTCTGATGCGTTATAATTTCTGTAAAATGTTAGAACTTCCTTGCCCCAGATTTATCTCAAGAAGAATTTTTGAAAGGGTAAAGCAAATAGCAGAATTTTCTTAGCCTCGTATTTAGTGCTTACACTGTTTGTAAGAAAAGGAAAATCAAAGAGTATGATCAGTCCTCCTGTTGCATAATTAACTCCTATTTTTATATGTTAAACCCCTGCGGCTATTTCTTAAGGGCTAAAAGTTGCTAAGTCCCACTTGCCTATACCTGGAGGAAGGCAAAATAGTTCTGAGTTTTATTAAACAAGTCTGGACCCTGGAGAATCCAGGCATTGTGTTAGAGCCAAGAGAACAAGAAAGAGAATGAAGCTTTGGGTTTGCAGAAATCCAAATGGGCTTCAGGTTAATAGCAGGGAGTTGCAGCTTGTGGCTCATATAATTAGCAGAAATAAAAAACAAAAACAGAGACTTTGTTCTAAGTAAGACATGACACTAAAACTCAGTAGACATCTCAAGGAGTGTGTTGAGGAATCTGACGTTTCAATAAAAATTTCACAAGTGATTTATATATATGTTGAATTTTGAGAGCTATAGCCGTGTAGCTTAAGAATAATACCATCATTCCATGTTCCTAAAGCATGAAGGTAAATATAAGACCTCATCTGAAGTCATTTCTCTATTGTTTCTGAAAGCACTATGATTGTTTTGCAGTACATTTTTCCTTCCTAGTTGCTTTCATCTAGGGAAAATTTTTTATTGCTTAATACTTGGTGGAGGAAGATGACTGAGAGGTTCTAATCTGGCCATTAATAATCATAACAGTAAAAAAAAAAGTAAGCTACCCACTTTTCTAAAGTGCTTAAATATAGTAGCCCAACTTTACAGATGGGGAAACTCAATTGTAGAGAGGTCAAACAACTTTCCCAAGGTCAAGATAAGTGGCAGAGTCAGGTTTCAAAGCATAACCTTGTGGTATTATAGTCCTGACTTCTAATCACTCTGTCCTGGGCAACCACTTTGTCTCTATAAAATGTAGTGTTTTTGTTTTTGTGTCTACCATAGGGGCAAAACCTACTTTAAGAACGTGTGAGGGTTATATATTAACATAAATAAAGTTCCTGACACATAATAGTCACCCAATAAATGGTTGCTCCTACCATTACCAAGGAGTAAACCAAATAGTGGAAAATCTACATAGAGATACCAGTAATTGACTGGATCTTCTGAATCAGCTTCATGGTTACATTTTATTTGGCCTGCACACCTACTTCATCCTTATTTTGTACAAGAAAGTCATTTCCTGGTCATTACCCAGTGCTCTGATTGGGGACCAGAATACCCACGCGATGAATAAGCCACAGGGCTAGAAATATCTTGCTGGTTTATCTAGTGCCAGTCTAACAAAATATGAAAGTCATTTCTAAACACTCGAAATGACTGGCTGAATTTTTCTTGACTAATGTATACAACATCTAAGGAAAATTTCTTAAAGCAGCTATGATGCCACGTGGCATCTCCAGAGCTTTGAAATCCATTTTCAGAAATTGATTTGGTTACCTCATTGCTTTATTAAGGCCATAAAGTCTGTCTACCTCGCCTGGTTCATCTCCCCAGACAGACTTTCTTATACTTTCCAACATGCCTTCCCACCTCCTGTTCTCTGTGCTGGAATGTATCTTTTTTTTTCTCTCTCTTCCTGGATTGCTCCGATTCATTCTTCAAGGCCATGTCTTGAATGCTACCTTCTGTGTGAAGTCCCTCCATCCCACTTCCCCAGAGAGAATTACTCTCCTCTGTACTCTCACCAAACCCGGTTACAAGTCAGAGCACCATCACAAGATGTTTCAGTGAAGTGATTTGTCTTGTGAACCCTTCCAAGCCAAGGACCATGATTTACACATCTGTGTGTATGTCAGCACAACTATTGCAGTTAACGTCACAGTTTAAGTACTATGTAACTGCTTGTTAAGTGAGTAAAAAGTTTTAAGTGATGTGATTCGGGGTTTTATTATTATTATTATTAAAGGAAATTGATTGTACAAAGTCCCCTGACTGGTTTTCAGTGGGCTGTCATAGGAGTTCTTGGTCATTTGTTGTGATGGAAGGAATGAACTTGAAGAAATGGACCTGACTTCATGAACGTACATACTCTCTGCTTTCATCTGTAGTGGTGGAAGTCATGTTTAAGAACCTGACCTTTCATGGGTTAGAGAGAATAAACACCAGCAGGAATGGTGGCCATGATTGTACTGTTAGGGAAAGAACCACAGAGTAGGTGGCCTTAGTTTAGCATCCTAGCTAAGAGTGGAATGAAAGATGACCTTGGAACATTTTATGTTCAATAGGATCTGTTACTCAATTTTCAGTTGTCCCTTTATTCTGAGCTGTGCTGTATTTCCCCCTCTCTTACTCCCAAGCTTTCTATAAAATTCTACTCTTCATAGCAGTCTTGGGCTAGTGGTGAATGAAGAATTAAGGAAGAGAATGAGGTGAACTAAAGCCCTTTCTTATTTCTCTTTGGCTAAGACCAGCACCTTGTCAAGAAAAATGGTGTCCTGAATGGTAGAATGAGTGAAGATCCTGGGCCCTAATCCTGTTAACTATGACCTTCCTAACCAGCAGCACCCAGCACAAGAGACTCTCTGTTTCTGTTTCTCTTGCCCCAGCCATACAAGTCTTATTCTTGATATGGTGCTAACAAAGATTGCATATGCTGTTCCCTTTACCTAGGAAGCTTTCCCATTCTCCTTTTGTCAAATGAACTATTTCTCATCCTCACCTCAATCATCATTTACACAGGGAAATTTTCCCTGACCAGGTCAGTCTCCTCATGATTGCTGCTTCTTTAGTAGCATGTATCCTAGTTATGGGCTTACATTTATTTGTAAGATAATTTAACTTACGCCTGCTTCCTCTGTGGTCAGAAGCTCCATGAGAGCTGTTTTTGCACCATTATAATCCCAATTCCTCTAATAGTGCCAGATGCAAGGTGGGTCTCATTAAATACTTGTTTAGTGATGTGAGAAAAAAACTATTTCCCCCCCAAAGTGGTCAATGACCACTGAAATGGAAGACAGTGGATAACTTGGGTTCCACATCCGTTCACTGAGTCGCTCCTGTGTTCCTGACACTGTTGGAATCTTAACACCACCTGATGAATGGGACTCTGAGCATTGTACTCATGGCTTCCTTAAAGCCTCTCTTAACTATGTATAAGCTAATTACAGTGATGAGGACAATGGTGATATTAACGTAAAAGTAATAGTGAATATGTATAGTAGATTGAGCATCTACTATATACCAGATATACTGCAACATAGTTGCCTTCTGTTCATCAAATTCACCTGATTTTTACATAACATATGAGGTAGGCATTTATTGTCTCTAGTTTGTAGCTGAAGAAACAAAAGCATCAGAAAAGTTAAATTTCTTGCTCAAGATGACTCATCTAAAGCTCAAACTCAGAAATTCTTTGGTTGCCCAGTGGTTAGGACTCCATGCTTTCACTGCTGTGGTTCTGGGTTCAATCCCTGGTTGGGGAACTAAGATTCCACAAGCTATGTGCTCAGACACTCGGTTGTCTGGGACTCTTTGCAACCCGATGGACCATAGCCCGCCAGTCCCCTCTGTCTATGGGATTCTCCTGGCAAGAATACTGGAGTGGATTGCCATGTCCTCCCAACCCAGGGATTGAACCCAAGTCTTTCATGTCTCCTGCATTGGCAGGCAGATTGTTTACCACTAGCACCACCCAGGAAGCCCCAAGCTGTATGGCAAGACCAAATAAATAAGATTGAACTCAAACAGAAACTCTGGTCTAGATAACTTGTTAGACTCTATTTTGGATATTAGAGATAGGAATGAAAGTCAATCAGAAATGAATCTGAAATCCCCCTAAAATATCAAACTTCAATATTCTGCTCTCTGAGTACAACCTGTCCTTCCAAGTCTCACTCCCAACCAACCTCACAGAGACCATCAGAGCCTCAAATTCCCACCCTGCCTATTCACTGACCTCCCTTTAGCCCCACTTCCATCTTAGCTTTCACAGAGGTTTAATCCCCTCATAACCTTCTACTTTTACTGTATCCATCAATGAAGACTCAATGCCATGATCATCTCCTCTGCTCATTCACAATTTGATCCTTACATCTCTCATGGAGTTGTTGTGAAGATTAAACAAGTCAGTGCATGCACTCTTTAAAGCAATTCTTCACATATACGTAGTATTATTGCTTTTGTTTATCCCTGGTCAAGCATTTTTGGATAAACTCTTGTCCGTACTGACTTAGGCAACCTCAGTTGGTTCCTTAATGTTTCTGTCAATCTTCTTATTTAGCAAAGTTAAGCTCTCATATACTTTTTAAGGAATATTTCAAATCTCTATTCTTCACAAGTCTTTTACTCAACTACTAATACACTTGCCTTCAGCAAATGACCTTGGCAGTGAACATATTTTGTTACCTGCTTAGCACACATTCTCCTTTTATTCTGGTAGTCACCACCACCCTCCTCATTCACCATTCTCATGTCTGTGGTTTGGGTGGATGACTGATCCTTTTGGCCATAGTGATTGGTTCAGGAATAGATATTGGACCCAATGTGAGCCAATCAAAAACTTTCCTAAGACATTAGAAACGTGACTGTAAAAGGTATCTTAAGACCATACGTAAATGGACCTCTCTTTTACTTTTGACAGTGTCTAGCACTTCACTTCTCAAGCTCTCTATCTAGGTTCCAAGATGAGACAGCTCTCTCCCAGCCCCCCTAAAACCACTCTTCCTTCTCTCTCTTCTGTCCCCTGCTTTTCTCATGCTACATTCTCCTCGTGTACTTAAACTGCTGCTGCTGCTGCTAAGTCGCTTCAGTCATGTCCGACTCTGTGCGACCTCATAGACGGCAGCCCACCAGGCCCCTCTGTCCCTGGGATTCTCCAGGCAAGAATACTGGAGTGGGTTGCCATTTCCTTCTCCAGTGCATGCGTGCATGCTAAGTCACTTCAGTCATGTCTGACTCTGTGCGACCCTATGGACAGCAGCCCACCAGGCTCCTCTGTCCACAGGATTCTCTAGGCAAGAATACTGGAATGGGTTCCATTTCCTTCTCTGGTGTACTCTAACTACTCCATAGTTTTCATTTTTACTGTATGCCAGTGACTCTCAAATCTATGTTTACTCAATCCAGTGTTCTACCTGGAACTTTAAATGTTTGCTGTGTATTTATACCTTGACGTTCCAAGGGCATCTCAAATTCAACTTAATAAAAACAGAACTTATTATCTCACTTCCAAATCTGCTTTCCCTGCTACATTCTCTGTCTCTGTTTATAGTACCACAGTCTCCCAGAGGTACAAGCCCATGTTTGTCTTCTGACCTTCACCTCACCTGACCCGACTCAACACTTTGTTGGTCTCCTAAAACATTTACTAAATAGATTCCCCACTTTCAGCAGATGCTGATGGCCAGCTGCCTGACAAACATTCTTCCTGCCTTCTTCCCTGCTAACAGAATTCCAGTTTTGCTCAGGTATCCATGTGATACTATAAGATATATGCTTGAGGCAACTGGCTTCAGTTTCTGTCCCAGATCCAAAGGATGAGTCTTGATTTGTCTATTCTAAACCAATCATGATAATTCTTGTCAAAGAATAACTCAGAAATATTTAGTTAGTTATCTGCACAGAAATATTTGACTCATATATGAGAGAAACAGTCATTAGATTGTTGTCAACGAACAAAGGCAAAAACAGGAATTATGGGAGGAGGGGAGGAAAACCCCCCAGACATTCTGTACACATTACATCTTGTTTTATATTTTGGATGAACTGATTAGCCAGCAGCTGCTTTTGTTCATTCTGCTGCCACTTTTTGCAAAATCCTTTTACCCTTTCCACCTTCCACTAGCTCAGCAGGTATCACGTTCTCTGGAAAACCTCCACGGTCAGCTCCTAATCCCTGTTACACACCAAGTGTATTAGAATCCCTTCTTTTGTTTAGGATGGACACACACACACACACACACACACAGACAGAGTGATGCGTGCTGGCTGCTAGATTACTCTTTCTCTAGTTAGGTGGGGAAACTCTACAGTTTAGGGGGGAAATATGTGCTATATGCTAAATATAGATCTACTTGGGTAAGGCAGGATTTTGAAGAGGGAGAAAAAGCCACATTCATTGTCTCTGATTAGTTGTGACTAAGGACCCTTGCATGCATGCAAGTTAAGTCATTTCAGTTGTGTCCGACTCTGTATGACCCTATGGACTGTAGCCTGCCAGGCTCCTCTATCTATGGAATTGTCCAGGCAAGAATACTGGAGTGGGTTGTCATGTCTTCCTCCAGGGGATCTTCCCAACCCAGGGATCGAACCCATGTCTCTTATGTCTCCTGCATTGGCAGGTGGGTTTCTATCACTAGCGCCACCTGGGAAGACCTTTCCAGTTCAGTTCAGTCTCTCAGTTGTGTCCGACTCTTCGCGACCCCATGAATCGCAGCATGCCAGGCTTCCCTGTCCACCACCAATTCCCGGAGTTTACTCAACCTCATGTCCATTGAGTCGGTGATGCCATCCAGCCATCTTATCTTCTGTTGTCCCCTTTTCCTCCCGCCCTCAATTTTTCCCAGCATCAGGGTCTTTTCCAATGAGTCAGCTCTTCACATCAGGCGGCCAAAATATTGGAGTTTCAGCTTCAACATCAGTCCTTCCAACGAACACCCAGGACTGATCTCCTTTAGGATGGACTGGTTGGATCTCCTTGCAGTCCAAGGGACTCTCAAGAGTCTTCTCCAGCACCACAGTTCAAAAGCATCAATTCTTCAGCGCTCAGCTTTCTTTATAGTCCAACTCTCACATCCATACATGACTGCTGGAAAAATCATAGCCTTGACTAGACGGACCTTTGTTGACAAAGTAATGTCTCTGCTTTTTGGTGTTCTGCAGTTCTAGAACATGGATAATCTGATGTACATCATTTCTGAAACGGGTGGTTACTAAAGTTGAACTCCTAAGTAACTGGAGACAGACAGACTCCCTTAGGAAACACATAAAACTCAACTGTCATTTATTTAGCATTTTATTCAAGAGTTATAAAGTGTTTCATAATAGCCTTGTTAATAGATGCTTGCCCAGGGCAAGTAATAATTTAGTGGACAAGGTATAACAGTTCCCATTTTATTCATTTCCTACGGTATATTTTGTATGAAGGAAAACAACTCACAAAACTTTCAACTTTCCCTGATAACTTTTTATTTTGAAAAATTTTAAACACGTTCAAAACTCATTATAACTTTCACCTAGAGTCACCAACTGTTAACATTTTCCTAGACACACTGTCTCTCCTTCCCTTCTTCCTCTCCCCAACAGGAAAACATGACACTTCTTATGGCTGAAGAGTCTGAAAATGAGTTGGAAACACCACACTACCCCTTCATCCTTCAGCATACATCTCCTATGGACAGTTTCTCTTACACAGCCACAATATCATACTCAAGAAATTTAGCATTATCTAATAATTCAGCAGTGGCCACAGGACTGGAAAAGGTCAGTTTTCATTCCAATCCCAAAGAATGCTCAAACTACCACACAATTGCACTCATCTCACACGCTAGTAAAGTAATGCTCAAAATTCTCCAAGCCAGGCTTCAGCAATACATGAACTGTGAACTTCCAGATGTTCAAGCTGGTTTTAGAAAAGGCAGAGGAGCCAGAGATCAAATTGCCAACATCTGCTGGATCATCAAAAAAGCAAGAGAGTTCCAGAAAAACATCTATTTCTGCTTTATTGACTATGCCAAAGCCTTTGACTATGTGGATCACAACAGACTGTGGAAAATTCTTCAAGAGATGGGAATACCAGGCCACCTGACCTGCCTCCTGAGAAACCTGTATGCATGTCAGGAAGCAACAGTTAGAACTGGACATGGAACAACAGACTGGTTCCAAATAGGAAAAGGAGTACGTCAAGGCTGTATATTGTCACCCTGCTTATTTAACTTACATGCAGAGTACATCATGAGAAACGCTGGGCTGGAAGAAGCGCAAGCTGGAATCAAGATTGCCAGGAGAAATATCAATAACCTCAGATATGCAGATGACATCATTCTTATGGCAGAAAGTGAAGAGGAACTAAAAAGCCTCTTGATGAAAGTGAAAGAGGAAAGTGAATAAGTTGGCTTAAAGCTCAACATTCAGAAAACTAAGATCATGGCATCTGGTCCCATCACTTCATGGGAAATAGATGGGGAAACAGTGGAAACAGTGTCAGACTTTATTTTGGGGGGCTCCAAAATCACTGCAGATGGCAATCACAGCCATGAAATTAAAAGACGCTTACTCCTTGGAAGGAAAGTTACGATGACCAACCTAGATAGCATATTCTAAAGCAGAGACATTACTTTGCCAACAAACGTCCATCTAGTCAAGGCTATGGTTTTTCCAGTGGTCATGTATGGATGTGAGAGTTGGACTGTGAAGAAAGCTGAGCGCCGAAAAATTGATGCTTTTGAACTGTGGTGCTGGAGAAGATTCTTGAGAGTCCCTTGGCCTGCAAGGAGATCCAACCAGTCCATCCTAAAGGAGATCAGTCCTGGGTGTTCACTGGAGGGACTGATGCTGAAGCTGAAACTCCAGTACTTTGGCCACCTCATGCAAAGACTTGAGTCATTGGAAAAGACCCTGATGCTGGGAGGGATTGGGGGCAGGAGGAGAAGGGGATGACAGAAGATGAGATGGCTGGATGGCATCACCAACTCGATGGACATGAGTTTGAGTAAACTCCGGGAGTTGGTGATGGACAGGGAGGCCTGGCATGCTGCCGTTCATGGGGTTGCAAAGAGTCGGACGTGACCAAGCAACTGAACTGAATTGAAACCTAACCTAACTTGAACACTTTAGGTAATACAGTTTCTCTTGCACAGCCACAATATCATACTCAAGAAATTTAGCATTAATACAATGACTTGATCTAATACAAAGTGTACATTCAAATTTCTCTAATTGTCCCAAATCTGATTTAGCTTTTTTTCTCACCTGGATCTTATCAAGACTCATGCATTACATTTGGTTGTTATGTCTTTGTCTTCTTTTCTCTAAAACAGTCCCTCGACTTCTTAAAAATCTTCCACAACTTTGATATTTCTGAAGACTCCAGACCCATCATTTGTAAAATGTCCCATAATATATTAGATTATTGCCTTTTGGTTGGATTCAGGTTAAGCATTTTGGGGAAGAATACTGCATAAGAGATTCTTCCTTCTTAGTGCAGAACAGGGGAAAGTAGTTTCATTATTGGTGATGTGCAGTTTGATCACTTTTATCTCTCTTTTTTTTGGTACACTTCTCAAGTGAATCATTTTTTATCGGAACCTCATAGAGATGAGACCAGTGTCTCCATTTATTGAGTATTTAGTAAAGTGAAAAGGTGAATAAGGTAATTATTTTTTTAAAAAAATACTGTAAAGTGGTCAGGTTTCAATTATCTGGATATTTTCATTAAAACATTTTTAACATCTTAGGAAACAGAATTATCTGCAGAGTTGTTTCAAATCTGCAGTTCTCTTTGTTCACACAGATCTGGCCACCTAATGGCATCTATTATCTCCAATTCACAGATCAGCACAAAATTCAAATGGCTTAAAAGAAGCACAGTATAGTGGAAAATAGAGATTCATCTAGAGTCCAGAGTAGTCAAACTTGTCTCATCCTCTTAGCAAATCACACGCTTTTTCTGGGCCTCAATTTTCTCCTTTGTGTAATGAAGAAAGAGGACTTTAAGGTCTTTAAATTTCTTCCATTTTAACAGTTCATTCATGTCTTTAGTTCACTATCAAATATACCGTGAATCATTGTGACTCCTAACTTTAAATGCTTATGACTTGTGCAAGATCAAATTAACGTTATTGTTTTTTCCTGGTGGAAATAACAGAATTTTAGTAATAAGAAGGAGTTGTGAAAATTATCCCTTCAACCTCCCACGTGATGTGGGAAACCCATCCTATTGGGCCATCTGGACAGCACTTGAACACTTTAGGTTATGTGGGAGTGATCCTGGGAGCAACCTGTTCATGTGTGCACTCTCTTAAGTTCTGCCTCAGCTGTTTTAGGTCCTACCTGATGATTGACGATGTCCTCACTGTCTTAGTTTGTTCAGGCTGTTGTAACAAAATACCACAGACTGGGGAGCTTATAAACAATAGAAATTTACTTCTCACAGTTCTGGAGGCTGAGAAGTCCAAGATCAGATGCCAATATGGGCATGGCCCAATAAGAGCTCTCTTTCTGGCTCTTAAGTACGAGCCTTCACTATACTCTCACATGAGGGAAGGGAAGGGATCTCTCTCAGTCTCTTTTATAAGGACATTAATCTCATTCAAATAGAAGAATTGATGCTTTTGAACTGTGGTGTTGGAGAAGACTGTTGAGAGTCCCTTGGACTGCAAGGAGATCAAACCAGTCAATCCTCAAGGAAATCAGTCCTGAATATTCATTGGAAGGACTGATGCTGAAGCTGAAGCTCCAATACTTTGGCCACCTGATGCAAAGAACCGACTCATTGGAAGAGACCCTGATGCTGGGAAAGATTGAAGGCAGGAGGAGAAAGGGACAACAGAGGATGAGATGGTTGGATGGCATCACGGACTCGATGTACTTGAGTTTGAGCAAGCTCCAGGAGATGGTGAAGGACAGGAAAGCCTGGTGTGCTG
The DNA here is from genome assembly GCF_019320065.1 of Cervus canadensis. Classification (NCBI taxonomy): domain Eukaryota; kingdom Metazoa; phylum Chordata; class Mammalia; order Artiodactyla; family Cervidae; genus Cervus; species Cervus canadensis. Next base: position 28,113,002 of record NC_057389.1, on the reverse strand, counting down.
CAGTCCATGGGGTTGCAAAGAGTCAGACCTGACTGAGCGACTGAACTGAATCTCGTTCAAAACCCAAGGCTCTGCCTTTATGATCTAATCACCTCCCAAAGGCCCCACCTCCTAATACTATCACATAAGGATTAGGATTTCAACATATACAGTTTTTTTTTTCCACTTTAAAAGCTAGACTTTAATTTTTTAGAGAAGTTTTAGGTTCACAGCAAAAGTGGACAGAAAGTACAAGGACCCATATAGCCCCTGCCCCCTCACATACATAACTTTCCCCATTATCAACATCACACAACAGAGTGATATATGTTACAATCAATGAACCTATACTAACACATAACAATCACCCAAAGTTCATAGTTTACATTAGTTTCACTCTTAATGTTGTACATTCTATGGTCAACACACAAATTTGAGGGCAAGACAGAGATATTCAGCTTATAAGCCTTCACCTTCTCTTGACTCCAGGTATCCTTTCCTTTACTCTCCTTCAACAATGCTCCTGTGTGTCTGTACCTGGAACTCATAGCTCAGCTCTTCTCTGTCTCTGAGATCTAGACATTCAGTTTTCTTGCCTTAGACCATCCCTTCCTCCCTTTTCATTGCTCTCGAACAACACCTGGATATAAAATCTCTGGACACTTTTCTTTCTCCCCATTGAGTCCACCAGTCCCTTACAACTATATTTATCTTCTGCCCAGCCTGGGCAATCACTTCAGTATTGCCCATACAGCTTCCTCAGCACTCATAGCATTTCTGATTAGACCAGGTATGCCTGAATATTTATTTATATGCCAAACACTGCACAACACACTTGGATAATATAAAACAGCTGTGCAGGGAAACAAAATATCAGCTTGTGAAGAATACTGTAGGGTGAGTGTACAGTTTCTAGAATAAAAATATGTATTTAACTATATTGTAACCTAACCAAGCAAATACCACTGATCAAATCACATATTATTCACATACAGTAATAACGGCAACTTTTCCAGGTGAAAATGAGACACCTGCCAAAGAAATTGAAAATATTACATATGTAATCTTAAGGACCTTAAAATATAGAGGGTTGCAGACATGTGAGGTAACAAATGTTTCCTCTGATGTGTACTGATGAGCTATGGTTTAAGTTGGAGATGGAATACAATGATTGCAGATCAAGAAATGTGACCCTGAGGGTTTGAATGGGTTTTTATTATATTTTTCAAGAGTAAATAAGTACATCATATTTCAAAACAACATGCTTTTAATGCTAATGTAAACCATGGGTGCCTTTCTTCATATTTTATTCCCAATAGATTTCTTCGCAAAGTCTTTATGTGAATAGTTATATTAGAAATCAGAATAAAATATCGGCACAAGAAGGACTCTAGAGATCATTCAGTCTATTAGTGAGGGAATTGAGGCCCAAAGGGGCAAAATCACTTTTCCAACATTGTATAACTCTGGTGATCCAGCCAGATCTAGAGCCTGGTTTTGAGGTCAAGTTATTTTCCCAGTGATTTTCGAGCCTGTCTGTCTAGGGGCTTGAGGGTTCTCTGGAGGCATGTTAGCACTCCCTTGGAAGGGAGCACTGATTGTTTCTCATCTTCTTAAGCTAGTATTTGCTACTTTTGAGTGTCTTACATTTTGTGGTTCTGCTTAAAAATTTGAACTAGGGAAAAGGATTCCAGTGTTAAAACATAACATATTTTTAAAAATTGGTAACCAGGCCTTATTCATTCAAATGGTAATTGAATTTTCCCCTATAGCTAATTAAATGCTAATAGTCAATATTAGTATGATGTTCTGGATTATATGCATTTCATATATTTTATTTAAATTGGTTCTTTACATAAATGCAACAAACATGTTTCTATAGACAAAGATGTAGATCAAATTGCATAAAATCCTCTCTTTTGCTGTCTTTGAAATCAGCAGCCTTCTCCTTGATTTTACCAGTATGCTACCTGGCTATTTCAAAATGAAGAGAAATAAAATAGACACTGTAAGATGAAATTTTAAAAAACAAGCAATTTTAGGTTTCTACAAACTACCCACACTCACCTAGTGGGAGTCTGACATGTTGCTATGTACACATGGCTAGAAACCTATCAGATTCATATTTCTATGTAAAGAAATTTATTTTCACAGCTCTATTCCTTCTCAAGAATGTCTTCCCAAGGAATTGTAAATATTGATTGAGATCAGACTAATAACTGACTAATATCAGCATATATTTTCCAAACTGTTTTGCATGTTACAATTAATAATAAGAATCCCCTAACATTCTGGTGACTGTAGCCATGTTTTCCTGGGTCATGGAATGGCCTATATTTTAGTTTCTCTGAGTGTTCTGGATTTCTAGTTAACTGGTATTTTAGTGCCTGAAAATTTTCAGTGATCATTTATTTCATCCTTCCTTAATCCTAAAATGTATTTGACTACCAAAATTAATTTGAATAGACTATTAAAAAAATAAAATCCAATTTCTTGAAGTGGTTGTTTTCCCCACTAGAACAAACTCAGCTTGCACAGTGATAATTCTCAAATGTTTTGGATTCCAGTTATGAGTTTCTTTCCTTTATTAGAGCAATTAAGATCCACGAGAATGGAAGCATGTTTCAAAAATATCAGGAGCACAGATTTCCCTTAACATTTTTTAACTTTCACAGAAAATTAAGATTTTCTGAGCTATAATTTTCACTTTTTTGACAGTCTAATAGGTGTATGACTTTCCTCAATATAGCTGTTTTCCTTCACTACCTGTGGTGATGTGGTTGCGATAATAAAAAACCAAAGGCGTGCACTGAACTCTGGCTATAATGTTTCTAAACTAATCCAGCATGAGGAGAGAAGTGATTAGAAAGGTGACAGTTCCCAATGGAAGATGGATAAGCTATTTCTAGAAACTACCATTACTACTGAAAAAACTAATTGCTTTCCTCCCGTTTTTAGATATTTCCACCAGTTCAGGAAGGACAAAGTGTGAGGAAACTTCATCTTGTTGCAACTTACAATGTTTCTTTCCTAAACTGTGGAGAGCAGAGAGGTTGGATCTCCAAAGCAAGTTTTTGAGATGATAGACTAATATGCTTAAGAGAGAAACTATGAAAGTGTTTCTGTGTCTATGAATGAGTAGATCAATAACTCACTATTGATTTGATAAATATTATGGGGTGCCCACTATGTGGCAGGCACTGAGTTGGACAAAGACAAAAAATATACAGTCTTTGCCCTGGATGGGCTTCTAATGTGATGTAAGTAGTAGTAATCAGTAAGAAAAATTACTATGGTAGTCCCAAGTGAAGGAATGCCTCAGATATCAACCTAGTGCCCTTTTAGGGCTTTGCAAAATTTGTTTTAAGTCAATTCATGCGTGAAGAATTCTGTGGACAGAGGCTACAGCCCATGGAGTCGCAAAGAGTTGGACACAACTAAGTGACTTACACTTTCACTTTCATTTTCTATCAGAACTTACATTAGGCTAGCAGTTTATTATGGGTATGGCAGATATATTACCTATTTTTAAGTTCTACAAAGCTTGGTATAATATACTAATAATACATCATGAGATCTGGGAATATTTGGCTGATGACTGAAAGCAAGAGTCTTAGAGCTACCTAGTGACTGTATTCCATAGGGTGGTATTGTGGAAAGAACATAGGCTTTGATCTAAATCCAAGTTCTTCCAGTTATTAATTGAATTAGCAGGAGCAAGTCACTTAAGAATCAACTCCCACCTGCTAACTCAGATGAGGGCTGTGCAGTTTGCCCTCTGTTCATGTTCTATCTCGCTGGTAGTTGTCTTTACATAATTCCCTGTTTTGATAAAGCTGGATCTAAGTGGTGACAAATTGCTTTTTTTATAAATACTATCTCTTCAATTCCCACTGGTTCTAGCCAGAGACACACCACCTCATGATTCCACTGAATATCCTCTGAGAAGGAACATTAGTTTCAGAAGGAACATTATCTGAGGACAGCCTAGAAAGGCGATGACAATGTGCAGTGTGTATTAGTTCAGACTTTGAATCCCTACTAAATTTTAAAAAGTGATCCATCTTAGGGCTTATTGGTTTTGGCACTTAAAGAAAGCTTGCTTTTTCCTCCCTTACAATTTTAATAAATTATAACAGCATTTTTGTCATACCAGACATCAGATAAAATGAACACATTGGCAAAAAAAAAATCCAAAAGAATAAATTAATACAACTACAACTTCCCTCTCCTCCTGTTCAGTTTACTCCATCTTTCAGTCTGGTTTCAGATATTAGTAAGTAATGGAATAATACACAGGAAATGAATAGCCCCTCCCCTGCCCTGTAAATCAGAAAAGTCATTTACGGGAGCTGAGTGAATGCAGGGAGAGGTATGTGGTAAGGGAATTGAACCTTAATGGCCCCTCAAGAGTTATAACATCTATCTCTCTGCCAGTCTGTCTGTCTCTCTCCCCTCATCTTGCCATATTTCTCAGTATTGCACCCCCACCCCATTCTCTTTTCTTTTTTTCAGTCTCTTTCTCACTGTTTTCCAGTTTATAGATCGCTCAAGGCTGGGGGTCAGGGGGCTTCCCTGGTGGCTCAGGGTAAAGAATCCATCTGCAATGCAGGGAATGAAAGGGACTTGGGTTTGATCCCTGGGTTAGGAAGATCCCTTCAAGAAGGAAATGGCAACCCACTCCAGTATTCTTGCCTGGAGAATCTCATGGATAGAGGAGCCTGGTGGGCTGCAGTTGACTTAGCAATTGAGCACACACCCAAGCCTGGGGACCTATTGTCTTACTGAGAGGTGGTCTCTGTGTTTTAAACATTTGAGTGAAAAATTTCTCCCAAGTGCCTAAGACACTCCTTAGGGTGAATTTCCCCTTTTTTTTGACAGTGGATGCTTGGTTACTGGTCCTTCCTGGTGGGTCCTGTTTTTGATCTGTGTCAAATTCTGCAAGATATTAATTGTATGGTTTAACTCTATATTGTCATGAAAGAAGTCAGAGTCATGAAAATAATCAAAATTTAAAAATAAAAATATCATCAGAACGTTGTTTGGAATGTATCTCCTAGTTATACTCAAATATGGCCACTGTGGTAAACTGAGAGTTTTCAAAATTCAAGCGAGAAAATGGATAGCTCTGTCAGGTTCTAAAGCAAGAGGTATAAGGAGTTACCATTCTTTTTTAAATCTACTTTCTACTATTTCTTTTCTTTCTTCCAACTTCAGGCTAGGAATGAACTCTATCACTTCTCAAGATACCAGCATATCATCTAAACCGTCTTCTAAACTTTGACTGTACATTTGGAATCATCTGGGAAACCTCAAAAAAATTTGATTCTGAGGTGTCTCCCAGAAATTCTCGTATCATTGGTCTTCAGTAAGCCCTGAGTATCAAGATTTTTAAAGAAGTCCCAGGTGTTATAATACCAAACCAAAGTTGAGAACCATTGATGGTTATGGAAGAAGTTCTGAAACAATGATGGAAAAACATGTCTGGTGGGCAGATCATTTTGTGAAATGCTGTGCAAGATATGGTATAGTTTTGGCTGCTTTGACAGAAGTCCAAAATAAGAGTGGCTTAAATGCTACAAAAGTTATTTCTTTCTTATATCACAGACTGAGGTAGTAGGCATCTCTGCTTTGAGAAGTTATTAGAGACCCAGAGTCTCTTTAACTTACTGCATTGCCCTCAATCACATGGTTCAGAACAATTCACCACTATGTCCACATTCTAGTTAGCAAAATGGCACACTCTTTCTTTTTAAGGAAATAACCTTTCTTTTTAAGGAAATAAGTGCTTATGTCACTACTACTCCCATCCAACAAACCAGAACTTAGTCATAAGGCCACAGCTTGTTGCAAGGAAAGTGAGGAAATGTGAGCAGCTATGTAGCCTGATGAAATGTGGACTTCTATTATTTTGACGACAAAAGAGGAAATATTGGAGGGAAACTGGCATTCTTTGCCACAAACATCTTATTGTCTTTCCAAGGTAAAGTCTTAGAGGTCCTGAGATAGTTGGATTCAGCAGGAGGGAAGGAATGAGAGAAGAGGAGAGAACTCTGTGGATAGAGAGAGTGAGTTCAGTGTTCAAAGTATTGGAGCAAGAGTCATCTAGGAGTTGGCTTGGGTGAGTCAAGTAGTGATGGATGAGATTTCTAAAATAAAGGAAGTGCAGGGACAATGGGACTACATGAAGTCACTTGAAGCCACTACACAGAAGGCTGCTGTTGCTTGACCCTTCACTGTAAACGCTGTTGCTTCTCGCATCCTATGTATTTAATAACAAAAATAAAATGGAGCTATTTATCAGGTCATATTCTGATCCCTGGAAGGGCTTGTAAAGAAATACAGCACAGGATTGCAAAAACTTAGTGCTGAATGAGGAATTTACACTTTTCTTTCCAACACAGGCCACTGCTGGTGGGCATAGAACACTGGGTATGTTGATCACTAACGTGATTTATTGCTGTCCCTGTGTATTCAGCTACATTCTGTGACCTTTCTTCCACAGTGTCCTCTGCCTTGATAAAATCGCTCTATTCTATGTCAAGTCTTTTTAATTCTTTTTCTGAATCAAGTAAGAAACAATCTCCAGTGCATTCAGCTCTAACTTTTTTTTGCTCATTGTTTATTCCCTGAAGACTGAATAATACCTTTAGAAGTTGAAGAATTGTAAGCTGCTGCTTTGTACACAGTGTCTTTTTTGTCCAGATTTTCAGTCTGGCCTCAGACAAACCTTTTATTTTTTTCTTTTTTACACATGAGTTTTGGGTGTCCAATGTTAATCACTTGGGTCTGAAATTAACCATTTGTATCCTTCAAATGGTGATGCCATTCCCTGGTGGCTCAGCTGGTAAAGAGTCTGCCTGCAGTGCAGGAGACCTGGGTTAGATCCCTCGGTTGTGAAGATCCCCAGGAGAAGGGAAAGGCTACCTATTCCAGTATTCTGGCCTGGAGAATTCCATGGGCAGAGAGGAGCCTTACAGGCTGAAGTCCATGGGCAAAGAGTTGGACACGACTGAGCAACTTTCATTTCAGCCCCCAAATATGTGAAATCATCTCATTGGGCAATTGAGGGATAATTGTACATACAAGAAAGAATGGTAATTAATCAGTTATGCACAAAAGTAGTATTTCAACAAAAAAGGGAAGGGATGCCTTAGGAAAGGACCTAAAACTTTAGCCTAAGGTGGTCCATGCATCTACCCATCCAAACATCCATCCATCATTCCATTAAAAATTCTTGCAAAGTGTCAGTCTCTATAGAACTCACTAGGGTTCAAAGATTATTATAAAATGTTTCCAGTCTTTGAAGAGTTTATATGTCATAACTTGAGTAGACCCAGTTTTGAGGAAGGAAAGGAAGTTTGTCAGGAAGAAAGGAAGGAAGGGAGATTATACACCAACTGTGTCCTAACTACTGTGCCAAGCTTTACCTATATCATCTCATTAATTATCAGGACTAAGGAAGACAAAGGCTATATCACAATTTAGTAGAAGAATATAAAGGCATAAATAACTGTGACCACATGTACTGTAATAAGAGTAGGAGCCTAGGATGAAGAAGGAAAGTTTCAGAGGGGAGCCCCAATTTCAACTGGTCCTGCTGAATGGTCAGGAGTTGCCCAGGGAGAAAGATGGGAAGGACACTGTAAGTGAAAAGAACAATGTGCATGAAAGCATAGAGATGTGAGGAGCAGGGCAGGTTTGGATGCTGCTGAGCGGGTAAGTGCAAAGAGAAGAAACTGGAGAGAAAGACTGGGACTCTGCATGTCAAGCTAAGGCATTTGAATTGTATTCTGTAGGTAATGGGAAGCTAGTGAAAGTTTATAAGCATGGAAGTAGCATGATCAGATTTATATTTTGAAAAGATGACTGGAAAAATAAGCGAAGCAGGAAAAAGACTAAATACACTCATTTTCACCAAGCAAATATATATTGAGTACTGTCATATTCCAAGCATCTTCTAGGAGCTGAAGATCATTGAGCTATTAATAAATAAAGATTCTTGCCCCCATGTAGCTTTAAGGAGGGGGCTGGCTATAAACAAATATATGTATATAATCACTGAATGGTAAAAAGTTCTGTGGAGAAAATAAAAGCAGGTAAAGAAAATACATACGTTCTTTGCAATTGGCTGACCATTTCATTCCGTATATATTGTAACTCCCATTGGGAAGGAAGGGGACATTTGAGCAAAGATCTGAAGGAGGGGAAAATAAGACATGTAGATATCTGTAGGAAGATAATTTTAGGCAGAAGGAATAGTGCAAAGCCCTTTGTATTATATGGGAACTCTGAAAACCCTAAGATGACAAAAGAGAGAGATTTAAGATTCAGTTTCCCATATTTATATGAAGGAGGCATTGCCCTAAAGAAATACTGATCACCTGTTACATATCACTCAGAACACAGGATCTTCTTTTATAGATCATTGTTGTTGTTGTTGTTTAGTCCCTAAGACATGTATGACTCTTTGCCACCCCATGGACTGTAACCTGCCAGGCAATATATCTGACACCAGGCAAGAATACTGGTGTCAGTTGCCATTTCCTCCTCCAGGGGATCTTCCTGACCCAGGGATCAAGCCTATGCCTCCTGCATTGGCAGGCGGATTCTTTACCACTGAACCACCGGGGAAGCCCAAACCCTTCGGCAAATAAGCAAGATGAGTGAAACTGAGACTGTATCTGGTTGATCATGGTCTAGCTGAGCGCATTGCATACCCAGAGATAAAAATGAAGCCAGAATCTGGAATGAGATCATTAGTGTATACCATCCTGAAACTTTAGTCAGACCACACACATATATTTAATGCACTGAACATGCCTTGAAATGCCTCTCAGCCCCTAGGGGAAAAAGTACTAGAAAAAATCAAGGGGGTGGTGGGGAGGATGTTGCATGATCCATAATGTTGTCAATGTCACAATTCATCGTGAACAGCAGAATAAAGTTAATAGAGAAAGTTCTTTAGTGCTTGTTCAGCTGCCTGCCACCCAACTCTGTGGCTGAAAAGCAAGGCAGAAATAGATATATCATTATAGGATGTATCAAAAATAAATTATAGAAACGTCTTCTATATAAGGAGTAGTTCCCTGTATTTATTTGAAGTATCAATCTTTAGGATTGTGTGTTTGACCACTCAATGCCAAAAAAAAAAAAAAAAAGTAGACAATCTTAAGTCATTTTTTACAACTACTGGCATTTTAATAATTAATTAATATAATAGTATGAGTCAAAAATATTGAAGACAAGAATTGAAAAGTGTCAAGAAAAAAAGAAGAGAAGCAATGTATTTTCTAGAGTTCAATAAATAAAAAATTGCCTTGGAATAAACACTGAATCTATTTATAGCATACATAAAGGAATACCTCTGGAAGTCAGCTATTCTATCTGAATTTTGAGTGTTATTTTTCAGCTGAGAGAATTTCATGGTTTGTAGAATATTTTCATCCCAATTCTATGTACCTTTACCTCCTAAAATTTTTTTCCTAAACTCTTCCAGCATTTCGCTACTTGGTTATAGAACCAAGAACTTGGACAATTCCCCTAAAATCTATCAAATATTTATTGATATGTTAAATACCTTCTGTGTTTAAGGTGCTGACTGGGCAACATACAGCAGGAAGTGTAAACTGAGGAAAATCTAGTGCCTCCTCCCAAAGACCATAAGAGGCAAAGTGAAAAATGATAGTAGATGACACAGAATATGTTCAGTGCCTGAAAGCTTCAAAGGAGAGAGAGAAGACCATGGGTTAGATAAATCAAGGAAGGCTTCAAGGAATATGTGACCTAGAACCCTGAGGCCTTGATGGAGGGATAAAATTTCCAAAGGCAGAGATGAGACTGTTAGGAGCCGAGTGGGGAAAACAGTTCAGGGAGAGACAGGACTGGAGAGGAGAGTTTCCTGTCTCGCTGGGGCAGGCTGTATGTGCGTGGGAGTAGCTGGACTAAAGAGGGAAGGGGAGCAGCAGTCATAGTCTCTGGACTTGGATGTCAGCCTGCAGGCTGGACTCGATTCCATCACCAGTGGGACTCCATGGAAGTGGGTGGATGTGACATGATGTGACATGACAGTGCTCTGCTCACGCTCCGATGCCCAGGCTTTTGTGCTCAGTCACAGTCACCTGCTGAAAGAGCGAGGCTAGTTCCCCAGCCCAGGGGCAGAGATCGGTACTGTACTACAGATTCACTTAGAGAGCAGAGTGTGATAGGGGGCCTTTAGGTACGTTCCTCTCACTCCCCCAGGGACAATCTAGATGCTGAATGTGGTCTCTGTCTTGGCTACTTAAGAGTCATTTGAGCTCCTGAATATTTTCAGAAGTGAGGGAAAAAGTCATCATCAGCTACAAGTATTTTTTGTGTGAATTTAAAATAAACTAAATAAAAATTTTAAAAATACATTTTAAGTTCACCTACTAGATGAACAGCAACAGTTTTGCCCTGCTCTAGATTGGTGGTAAAATACCAGTCCTAGCCAGAGGTTAAATAAAAGCTTGAACTTGGAATAGGAAAGGACTAAAGCTAAGGATGGTGCACTCAGTCTGTAGGCTATGGAATCCTTGACTTTGCAACATTGCACCATTACATAATAATCTCTTAGATTTTTTTTTTTTTTTTTACGTTCTTATTTAGGAGAAGAAAAGATAGTGTTAGGAATTTAGCAAGATATAAAAGAAGTGATTGCCATTCTAGAAACACAGAAATTCAAGAGACTTTAACCTATCGCTAATGTGTACCATGTAACATGATATATAGGTAGCATATAAAGTTCCAGAGTGTTTTCCACTGGGTTATGTTCAGCATACATAAACCCTGTTTAAACATCGTCTTACCAGGGGACTGTTTGCCTTGTTTGTCTATTCTGGGCACCAGAAGTTAGACTGCAGGGGTTAGTTGGGTTTATAGTCCACGTACAGACTTTTAACAGTACCTAAAATGGTTCTTTAACTGGATTTTTTTTAAAGACACAGAAAACATAATTAAGAATGACTTAAATCTCTGTGGGTTGAGAACTTTATAGTATACAACTCTTATTTGATCAGAGCAATACTGTGTCAATTAATCCAAAAACTTGGTTAAAGTCCAAAATCCTAAAAAATACAATGACAAAATATGCTTAGGCAATATTTTGATGTAGAGTCAAGGTCTTTTTTCCCCACTAAGTATAGATCTGTATTTTAAAGACTTTCTTGCATAAATCACATCCGTAATGCAATTTCTAGTTTCAGTTTATTTAAAGTAAAGCAGATATTTCCAAGGCAATCTGAGTCTAGAACTTGTTGGGACTTTTAGGATTCCTACTGTGGTCTCTTAAACATTTTTTTGCTGACCTTTATTGTGTGTGTGTGTATATATATATGTATGTATGTATGTATGTATGTATGTGTATATATAGTGATTTGGGGTTATTAAAACTTTCCAAAGCATTCAATTTAATTTTCAGGATAACAATTACTCTCTTTTTTTGCTATCCTAGTTTGTTGATTTTCATAATATTTAATTAAAATATCCTTAATTTAATTAAAGAAAATACTATAATCACAATTTTAATTAACCCAAAAAGGCTTGGGAAAAAAATACAATGAACTCTTGGTTAGTAAACCACAGCAGAAGTGGGAACCGGATATATTGAAGAGTAGTTACTGCCCTCATGTGCTCACCCTGTTGTGCAAATCAGAAAATTGAGTCCATAGAGGAAATGGAGAGCATCTGTGAATCTGGCAAGTTAGTTAAGTGGACGTGGTTGAACATTTCTACTGTATAAAGTTAGCTAAGTGGTTAGTTTATGTGCATTTAACTACCCAAAATACACTGTGTGATTCTAGATAAACATCACTAAAGAAATGGTTAAACACATACAGACATACACATCCCAAAAGCAAAGGTATTTTTCTCAGGTGTGGAGAAAGGAAATGGTTCTGGCCTTGTTGTGAGCTTCCATTTATATGCTGTTGATATTCTTGAGTGTTCTACCCTGAATGTCCATCTGTGTTGTAATTTCTACATATCAGGGCATTTATATTAATTATAGAATTTTAAAACTCCTAAAAATGCAGATAGTGCTTATTTTATAGGTTTTTCTAAGAATTAGTGAAATAATGCATATGGAATGTTAATCACAGAGCTAATGAGATTTACCTCCTTATGCCATCTTCTTGTTTGAATGTAATTGCCCAAAATCCACACTTTCAGTAGAGTCTTCTTCAAAGGCATATCACCTACTTATAGGGATTCCTATTGGCCAAATTTGGTATAATTCAAGCATCAGAATGAATAATAACAGGAATTGACAAAATGCATTAAATGTGTAAGATATCTATGAATTCATATGCACAGGGAATAAATTTAAGAAAGGGGAAAAGGGAAGGCTCTTCTCTAGCAAAAAACAAAATCCAATTAATAAATGTAGAAAAAATAATAAATTATCATTTTAAAATCACCACAGTAATTACAATTATAATTGTTTAGTCAAAAATTATCATGGATGCTAAAATAATTGGGTGAAAGAAAATTGGGGAATGGGATGTGCAGACAATTTCACCTGATAGTTTCTCGTTTACTACAAAAGGAAAATATACCCTTAATAATGGAGAAATATGGTGAAATATGGTCTATCTTCACCAATAGACAACATGGAGTACCACAGTGAGGTACGAGCTGGCATCAGGGGGTAGGTCCCTATTTGCTGCACACAAAGTCATCTATGTAGTAGACCTGCTTCAATTCCCCAAGTCCCAGTTTAGCCTGAATCTAATTATAAGAAGGCAATCAGACCAATCCAAATTGAGAAGCAGTCTGTAAAACAACAATATCATCCACAACAAAATATGTTAATCAATGTTGCAAAAGAGAGAAAGGCTGGGAAATGATTTAAGTTAAAAGAGACTAAAGGGGCAATTGAGGAAATTTGAACATGGCCTGTATAGTACATGATGTTATCATATCAATGTCAAATTTCCAGTTTTATGGTTATGTAAGAGAACATCTTTATTCTCAGGGGTAAAGTGTCAACAAAACAATAATAATGACAATGTTTATATTTATGTGTGGACGTATAAAAGCATATTAGGAGACAGAGAGAGAAATAAAATGTGACAAAATAATTAGGGAATCTCCAAAAAGGTTATATGGATCTTCGTTGTACTTGAAAACTTTCTGTAGGTTTGTAATTTTTCAAAATAAAAGCTGAGAGAAACAAATGTATATCTACAATCTAGGTACTGTTCCTCCTAATTTGCTATTACACAGATTTGTGCAATGTTGGATCATCCAGTGCAAATTGCACAATTGTCCTGTCTGTCATCCAGTTATAGTTTTGCTTTATGACATGCAGTCTCTCCCATAGCCACCACTTGTGGTAGGTCATATGCTTCCCTATTGGCCCAAGTGGTTAAAAAAAAAAGTCTGCCTGTAATGCAGGAGACCCAAGTTCAATCCCTGGGTTGGGAAGATACTCTGGAGAAGGACATGGCAACCTGCTCCAGTATTCTTGCTTGGGAAACCCCAAGTAAGACAGAGCAGCAGAGGAGCCTAATGGGCTATAGTCCATGGGAGTCTCAAAGAGTCAGACACAACTTAGTGACTAAACCACCACCACAGCAGAAAATGAAGAACCAAAGACTTCCTCCTGCACAGTAAAGATATTAGGAAACTTGACAGTGGAAGAAGACAGAGCAAAGAGCAAACCTCCTAAGAGGGCCTCAGGGGCTCCTGCTAGAATTCCCACTAACTGCATGGAATATTAAGCTGCTCACTAAATGCCTGATGCAATACTTAAACCTGAAGTACAATTCAAGAGATGCAAGAGACGTGCATTTGATCCCTGAGTGCAGAAGATCCCCCGGAGGAGGGCACAGTAACCCATTCCACTGTTCTTTTCTGGAGAATCCCATGGACAGAGGAACCTGGCAGGCTATGGTCCATAGCATTGCAAGGAGGTGGACACGGCTTAAGCAACTTAGCACGCACGTACACATCACTGAAACTGTTAGGAAAAATAAACAGGCCAAAAAGTTGACATGAGAATTACCAGAGAAAATAAGGTAGATGGCAGTCATATGACACAGTCTCTACTGAGCCAGTTAAAACTCAAGAGTTCAACAGAAGTTTTCTGACCAAACAGGTCAAAAGGCCAAATGGGGGAAAAGCTTGCTCCGGTGAAGTTTCCCAAGGGAGATTCCACAGAGCAAAAGCAATAGGGTGGTCCCTGCAACTCAAGCACAACAGAACCACAAGGTGTAACTGTGGCCAGGGCAAAGATATCACCACTGGAAACTTTGGTCTCTTTAAGAAAGGTTATTTAGGTTATCAATAACCTCAGATATGCAGATGACACCACTTTTATGGCAAAAAGCAAAGAGGAACTAAAGAGCCTCTTGATGAGGGTAAAAGAAGAGAGTGAAGAAGCTGGCTTAAAACTCAGCATTCAAAAAATTAAGATCATGGCATCTGGTCCCATCACTTCATGGCAAATAGACGGGAAAACAATTGAAACAGACACTTTATTTTCTTGGACTCCAAAATTACTGCAAATGGTGACTGCAGCTATGAAATTAAAAGACACTTGCTGCTTGGAAGAAAAGCTATGACAACCTAGACAGCATATTAAAAAGCAGAGACATTACCTTGCCAACAAAGGTCTACCTAGTCAAAACTATGGTTTTTCCAGTAGTCATGTACGGATGTGAGAGTTGGACCATAAAGAAAGCTTTGTACTGAGATATTGATGCTTTTGAACTGTGGTGTTGGAGAAGACTTGAAAGTCTGTTGGACTGCAAGGAGATCCAACCAGTCAATCCTAAAGGAAACCAGTCCTGAATATTCATTGGAAGGACTGATGTTGAAGTTGAAACTCTAATACTTTGGCCACCTGAGGTGAAGAACTGACTCATTGGAATAGATTCTGAAGCTGGGAAAGATTGAAGGTAGGAGGAGAAGGGGAAGGGGATGACAGAGGATGAGATGGTTGGATGGCATCATTAACTCAATGGACATGAGTCTGAGCAAGCTCTGGGAGTTGATGATGGACAGGGAAGCCTGGTGTGCTGCAGCCCATGGGGTCACAAAGAGTCGGACATGATTAAGCAACTGAACTGAACTGAAGAAAGGTGTAGACATTTTCTATGTGCATCTCACAAAACAGTCCTGTCACCAAGATCCACATATAAGAAAGAGAGCCTTCATATTAAGGGAAACTCTAAGATATAGTCCAAACAACAAGATCAAAAAGTATACACAGACAACAAGGTTGTTATATACAACAACAGAGAGCTAAGGGTGACTTTACACCAGTAGAGTTGATTAAGACACTTTCATCTCTTCAGCAGACTGGTCAGGTTTGTGTGTAGTAATTCTCTTCTTCTTCAAACTAAGAACTTCCTTTGGTAGTAGTAAAAAACAGAAGATGCAGACAACAAATCTTATTTAAGAGAATAATACCTACCTATGTTGGTTGTATCCTGTAGTCTTAGGATCAAAGGAATAAGAACTGTGATTTCTGCCTCTGTCATGAGAGAATGGTCATATTTGTTTGAGCCAGATGTTAGTAGTCTAGAATGGGAAGGCATTTTGAACAACAGCAATAAAAGCATTAGGATAAATGTGAATACCAAAGAGCCAAAGCAGACGGGCCATGGGAATTACTGAACATATAAACTGTTGCTTCACCTACAAGTATTTTCTGACCCTAGAATAAGGTCCTATAGGAATTACAAAAATTCTAAAGAACATAAAACAGCAAAAAATAAATGAGGGCTTTAAATGTGGTAATACATGTGGGATAATAATGTCTGAACCTTTCAAGTTCTTGCTATGTGCTGGGCAGGCAGAGTTCTAAGTATTTTATCTCATTTAGTATAATTCTATTGAGTTAGGTGCTACTATTCCCATATTACTTATGGGAAGATGAAAGCATGTGGCAGTTAAATAAACTACCCAAGGCAGAGCCAGGGTTTGAAATCAGGCAAACTGGCCTACATGCTCTTATCTACTGTTCTTTGCTGAAATGTTATTAAACCATTAAAATAAACTTTAGACCACTTAACAGCATGGTAAAATGTTTTAAAAAATTAAAAACAGCAAATATGTATGCACAGTATGTTCCCAATTTTAAAAATACAATGATTAAAGGAGAGAGAAAGACTGAGGGAGAAAAAGCAAACATGAGCAAGCCCAAGAGAAGATAGGAAGACACTATGCAAGATGTCAGCACTAATTGCTTAATGATGGTTTGTCAATAATTTTATCTTCTTCTTCCTACTTTTACAAAAGTTAAAATTTTTCTATGGTGAAAATATAGCACTCTTTAATTTAAAAAACTATATATAAAAGAAATATTCATAGAAGCATACCTAGTCATCAGTTCACTCTTTCTCCATGTACATGCCACTTTCACAATTTCTGCCATATGAGTTCTACCCCATTATGGTTTACTTAATAATCCTTTCAATTAAGTCACTATTTTAGCATCCTAAGTAATATCTATGAAATAATACTTTGCTATAGTATGGGGTTTTTACTCCACCATCTTGAATTCTGCTTCATTGACTATGCCAAAGCCTCTGACTGTGTAAATCACAACAAACTGGAAAATTCTTAAAGAGATGGGAATACCAGACCACCTTACCTGCCTGCTAAGAAATCTGTATGCAGGTCAAGAAGCAACAGTTAGAGCTGGACATGGAACAACAGACTGGTTCCAAATTGGGAAAGGAGTACGTCAAGGCTGTATATTGTCACCTCACCCTGCTTATTGTCACCTCAACCTGCTGGACTGGATGAAGCACAAGCTGGAATCAAGATTGCAAGGAGAAATGTCAATAATCTCAGATATGCAGATAACACCACCCTTATGGCAGAAAGTGAAGAAGAACTAAAGAACCTTTTGATGAAAGTGAAAGAGGAGAGTGGAAAAGTTGGCTTAAAGCTCAACATTCAGAAAATAAAGATCATGACATCCGGTCCCATCACTTCTTGGCAAATAGATGGGGAAACACTGGAAAAGTGGCAGACTTTATTTTGGGGGGCTCCAAAATCACTGCTGATGGTGACTGCAGCCATGAAATTAAAAGACGCTTTGGAAGGAAAGTTATGACCAACCTAGACAGCATATTAAAAAGCAGACACATTACTTTGCCAACCAAAGTCTGTCTAGTCAAAGCTATGGTTTTTCCAGTAGTCATCTATGGATGTGAAAGTTGGACTATAAAGAAAGCTGAGCACCGCAGAATTTTTTTTTTTCATTTATTTTTGTTAGTTGGAGGCTAATTACTTTACAATATTGTAGTGGTTTTTGCCATATATTGACATGAATCAGCCATGGATTTACATGTGTTCCCCATCCCAATCCCCCCTCCCACCTCCCTTCCCATCCCATCCCTCTGGGTCTTCCCAGTGCACCAGCCCCGAGCACTTGTCTCATGCATCCAACCTGGGCTGGTGGTCTGTTTCACCCTTGATAGTATACTTGTTTCAATGCTATTCTCTCAGAACATCCCACACTCGCCTTCTCCCACAGAGTCGCAAAGTATGTTCTGTACATCTGTGTTTCTTTTTCTGTTTTGCATATTGGGTTATTGTTACCAGCTTTTTAAATTCCATATATATGCTTTAGTATACTGTATTGGTCTTTATCTTTCTGGTTTACTTCACTCTGTATAATGGGCTCCAGTTTCATCCATCTTATTAGAACTGATTCAAATGAATTCTTTTTAATGGCTGAGTAATATTCCATTGTGTATATGTACCATAGCTTCCTTATCCATTCGTCTGCTGATGGGCATTTAGGTTGCTTCCATGTCCTGGCAGTTATAAACAGTGCTGCGATGGACATTGGGGTGCACGTGTCTCTTTCAGATCGTTTCCTCGGTGTGTATGCCCAGGAGTGGGATTGCTGGGTCATATGGCAGTTCTATTTCCAGTTTTTTAAGGAATCTCCACACTGTTCTCCATAGCGGCTGTACTAGTTTGCATTCCCACCAACAGTGTAAGAGGGTTCCCTTTTCTCCACACCCTCTCCAGCATTTATTGCTTGTAGACTTTTGGATAGCAGCCATCCTGACTGGTGTGTAATGGTACCTTGTTGTGGTTTTGATTTGCATTTCACTGATAATGAGTGATGTTGAGCATCTTTTCATGTGTTTGCTAGCCATCTGTATGTCTTCTTTGGAGAAATGTCTGTTTAGTTCTTTGGCCCATTTTTTGATTGGGTCATTTATTTTTCTGGAATTGAGCTGCAGGAGTTGCTTGTATATTTTTTAGATTAATCCTTTGTCTGTTGCTTCGTTTGCTATTATTTTCTCCCATTCTGAGGGCTGTCTCTTCACCTTGCTTATAGTTTCCTTTGTTAGCACTGCAGAATTGATGCTTTTGAACCTTGGTATTGGAGAAGACTCTTGAGAGTCCATTGGACTGTGGGAGATCCAACCAGTCCATCCTAAAGGAAATCAGTCCTGAATATTCATTGGAAGGACTGATGTTGAAGCTGAAACTCCAATACTTTGGCAACCTGATACGAAGAGCGGACTCATTTGAAAAGACCCTAATGCTGGGAAAGATTGAAGGTGGGAGGAGAAGGGGACGACAGAGGATGAGATGGTTGGATGCCATCCCCGACTCAATGGACATGAGTTTGAGTAAACTCTGTGAGTTGGTGATGGACAGGGAGGCCTGGCGTGCTGCAGTCTGTGGGGTCTCAAAGAGTCAGACACGAATGAGCGACTGAACTGAACTGAACTTTCCTGGTGGTGGTCCAGTGGTTAAGAATCCACCTGTTAATGCAAGGGACGTGGGTTTGATCCCTGGTCCAGGAAGATTCCACATGCCATGGGGGTGAGCCCATGTGTCTGGAGCACAACAAGAGAAGCCACCATGAGAAGTCTGTGCACTGCAACAAAGAGAAGCACTTGCTCGCCACAACTAGAGAAAGCCTGAGCACAGTAAAGAAGATCCAGCACAGCCAAAAATGATTAAATAGATAAGTAGATAGATCAATTAAAAAAAAAGAAAAGAGAGTTGCTCTGCATAACCAAGAGACAGAACCAGAAATAACCTGGGTATCCTCAGGATAGTCTGAGAAGGGGCCTTGTGGCAGCTGTCAAGAGGTGGAGACATTTGGGGTTTGGGAAGAGGTGTGTAAGAGGGGTGCCTCTGTTGAGATGCTGTCATTGTATGCAGTGACCCTTCTCCATAACTTACCAACAGAACCATACATATCATGAGATGTGTGGGTGACCAGACTCCTAGAAGCTAGGGAGGGAGGAGCTAACAGTTGTTGTGCGTTATATTTATTTTTGCTATGTGTTATATTATTGTATTGTTATACAATTAATGGAGAATGTGCAGATGTATAAGAACAGAGGAGCCTCGTGGGATATAGTCCATGGGGTCACAAGAATGTCAAATGCAACTTAGCAACTGAACAACAGCAAAAGACCAGAATAGAAACTGGAGATGGCTTCATTCGAATATGTAACAGAGGTCTGTGGGCTGATGAGGCCTGAGTGACTCTAACTAGAGTTGGGCTAGGAGAGAAGTATCTGTAAAGAGGAGATCCTGGGGGGATTTCACACAGGGACAAAGTGGAAGGTTCACTGGGTTACTGCTAGGAGCACTGGGGCTAGGGAGTTTGTAGTTAGTATTACAAAGATCCAGAAAAAGAAACTTTGTCCTTAAGAGGAACAAATATATGGTAATGTAAGTTTCCATGTTACAAATAGATAGCCAATGGGAATTTGCTGTATGGCTCAGGAAACTCAAACAGGGGCTCTGTTAGCAACCTTCAACCTAGAGGGCCACGTGGGATGGGGAGGGAGATGAGAGGGAGTTTCAAAAGGGAGGGGATATATGTATATCTATACACCACCCTTATGGCAGAAAGTGAAGATGAACTAAAAAGCCTCTTGATGAAAGTGAAAGAGGAGAGTAAAAAAGTTGGCTTAAAGCTTAACATTCAGAAAACTAAGATCATGGTATCTGGTCCCATCACCTCATGGGAAATAGATGGGGAGACAGTGGAAACAGTGTCAGACTTTAATTTTTTGGGCTCCAAAATCACTGCAGTTGGTGATTGCAACCATGAAGTTAAAAGACGCTAACTCCTTGGAAGGAAAGTTATGACCAACCTAGATAGCATATGAAAAAGCAGAGACATTACTTTGCCAACAAAGGTCCATCTAGTCAAGGCTATGGTTTTTCCAGTGGTCATGTATGGATGTGAGAGTTGGACTGTGAAGAAAGCTGAGCACCGAAAAACTGATGCTTTTGAACTATGGTGTTGGAGAAGAATTTTGAGAGTCCTTTAGACTGCAAGGAGATCCAACCAGTCCATCCTAAAGGAGATCAGTCCTGGGTGTTCATTGGAAGAACTGATGCTGAAGCTGAAACTCCAATACTTTGGCCACCTGATGTGAAGAGCTGACTCATTGGAAAAGACCCTGATGCTGGGAGGGATGGGCGCAGGAGGAGAACGGGACAACAGAGGATGAGATGGTTGGATGGCATCATCTATGCGATGGACATGAGTTTGAGTTAACTCTGGGGGTTGGTGATGGACAGGGAGGCCTGGCGTGCTGCGATTCACGGGGTCAGAAAGAGTCGGACATGACTGAGCGACTGAACTGAACTGAACTGATGGCTGATTCATGTTGAGGTTTGACAGAAAACAGCAAAATTCTGTAAAGCAATTATCCTTCAATAAAAAATAAATACAAATAAAATGAAATAAAATAAAGATCAGTGTCAAAGCAAAAAAAAAAAAAAAAAGAGGGACAAATATTTAAGCAATTGGAGGAATATTCTCTGGTAACATGAGAAACAGATAAGAGCACAAAACCAATGGAAATGAAATCATGTTGTAATTTGAAAAGGGTTTGATAAAGATGGCAAACAGAAAATGTGGTAAGAGGACCTGGAACCCTGACCTGTGACCCAGAAGCGGTTCTCTTTCTGTTGCAAGTGCATCCTGGGGCACTCAGGACCCACTAACCTGATCACCTTCAACCTAGCAGCCCTTGGCTTATTGGTTTAACTATTGGATTAACAAAAAGTTTACATTTTTCCATGTTATGGAAAAATTTGGATGAATTTTTTGGCCAACCCAGTATTTCCTATACATTCTCTGAGTCTGTTATTCCTCCTCTGAGATTCTGACATGTGTAACTGCTATTTACTTCTAATCTCTTTCCTATTATATATACATCATTTTGAAACCTCATTCTATTCTTAATATTGGTGGTTCTCAAGAATTTCCTGGTCCTCTTGAATTCCCTTTCCCTGAATGCTCACATTAAACCTTGCACAATGTATCTGCCCACTCCGCTGTTCTCTCTCTGCATCCCCTCCAAAAGAAAATTCAGGGTAGCTAATCAGCAAGGTGACTGGAAGAGGAATGAAAGGGAAGCTAGTATTCTGTGGAACAGGTGGCTAGAAGTGTGGGTTAAAGCATGGTTGGGATCATATACTCTGTCACATAATACTCTGCAAATTGACTTTTCCCTTTCGTATTTAAATGATGTAAGTGTCAACAAAGATATGAGATAGTATTGTTTGCCATGATTCAACGAATGTACACCCATCTTTCCTTGTTCCACCAAGGGAAATAAATGCACCAGGTTGGTAGTGAAGGTCAGCTGTACAGGATGTGAAGTCAGCTAGGCTGAGGAAGCACCAAAAAGGGGTTTTCACTTCATTTTGTGCTCCTACTATTTCATTCTAAGACCAAATTACTTTACATGGGGACAAAAACTGCTCTGGGCTAGCCTTATCATCTGGACCTATCATTCAGGTTTCAGAAATAGTTCCCTCTAGGTCACAGAACTATGTTGCTCAACCAGCCACAGACTATAAAGTAAACTCTGGGCATGTGCGTGAAAAGCTGCATCACAATATTGTGATGATGACCAGTCTGTGCTTTCATACATGCTTTGATACATCCTGTGGACCTTGAAGCCAAGGAGGCACTGAGCACTGAATCGGCCGCTACTAGTAGCTAAGCTGTTTGAAGAAAGAGGGCCCTGGGCTTGCAAAGAAACTGCCAGCAGTAAAGAAAAGGAAGGACTGGGCAGCGCAGAGTTGGTGGTGTAGTTGTTGTTCAGTTGCTAAGTCGTATCTGACTCTGTGACCCCATGGACGACAGCAGGCCAGGCTCCCCTACCCTTCACTATCTCTTGGAGTTTGCTCAAATTCATGTTCATTGACTTGGTGATGCATCCAACCATCTCATCCGCTGTCACCCCCTTCTTCTCCTGCCCTCAGTCTTGCTCAGCATCAGGGTCTTTTCCAATGAGTCATCTCTTAACATCGGGGGGGCCAAAGTGGTGTTGTAGAGAAGTTACAGTTGGCCCTGAGACACACTGCTGAGAGTCTGACCAATACTGCAGGGGAATAAACGGACTCACTTTCAGAGCACCTGAGCACTCACAGCCAGAGGTCACTCTCTAGAACCACTGCTACCATCAGCTGAAATCTAGATTTACCAAGACTCAGGTTATTTGTTCCTCAGATTACTTCATGCCAGTTAAACATGTCATTATTATTAATAACTAAATTAGATATTACATAAAAAAATGAAATGTGAACACAAAAGCAGAAGTTGTTTCTATGAAAACTTGGTTGAAAATTTTGAAAAGATGCAACAAAAGTAAGTTGTGAGGCAATGGGTAAGGTGAAAAAGGCTTTATTGACTATGCCAAAGCCTTTGACTGTGTAGATCACAATAAACTGTGGAAAATTCTGAAAGAGATGGGAATACCAGACCACCTGACCTGCCTCTTGAGAAACCTATATGCAGGTCAGGAAGCAACAGTTAGAACTGGACATGGAAAAACAGACTTGTTCCAAATAGGAAAAGGAGTACATCAAGGCTGTATATTGTCACACTGCTTATTTAACTTATGTGCAGAGTATATGAGAAATGCTGGGCTGGAAGAAGCACAAGCTGGAATCAAGATGGCTGGGAGAAATGTCAATAATCTCAGATATGCAGATGACACCGCCCTTATAGCAGAAAGTGAAGAACTAAAGAGCCTCTTTTTTTTTTTTTTTTTTTTTTAATTTTTTTATTAGTTGGAGGCTAATTACTTCACAACATTTCAGTGGGTTTTGTCATACATTGATATGAATCAGCCATAGATTTACACTTATTCCCCATCCCGATCCCCCCTCCCATCTCCCTCTCCACCCGATTCCTCTGGGTCTTCCCAGTGCACCAGGCCGGAGCACTTGTCTCATGCATCCCACCTGGGCTGGTGATCTGTTTCACCATAGATAGTATACATGCTGTTCTTTTGAAACATCCCACCCTCACCTTCTCCCACAGAGTTCAAAAGTCTGTTCTGTATTTTTGTGTCTCTTTTTCTGTTTTGCATATAGGGTTATCGTTACCATCTTTCTAAATTCCATATATATGTGTTAGTATGCTGTAATGTTCTTTATCTTTCTGGCTTACTTCACTCTGTATAAGGGGCTCCAGTTTCATCCATCTCATTAGGACTGGTTCAAATGAATTCTTTTTGACGGCTGAGTAAAATTCCATGGTGTATATGTACCACAGCTTCCTTATCCATTCATCTGCTGATGGGCATCTAGGTTGCTTCCATGTCCTGGCTATTATAAACAGTGCTGCGATGAACATTGGGGTGCATGTGTCTCTTTCAGATCTGGTTTCCTCAGTGTGTATGCCCAGAAGTGGGATTGCTGGGTCATATGGCAGTTCTATTTCCAGTTTTTTAAGGAATCTCCACACTGTTTTCCATAGTGGCTGTACTAGTTTGCATTCCCACCAACAGTGTAAGAGGGTTCCCTTTTCTCCACACCCTCTCCAGCATTTATTGCTTGTAGACTTTTGGATAGCAGCCATCCTGACTGGCGTGTAATGGTACCTCATTGTGGTTTTGATTTGCATTTCTCTGATAATGAGTGATGTTGAGCACCTTTTCATGTGTTTGTTAGCCATCTGTATGTCTTCTTTGGAGAAATGTCTGTTTAGTTCTCTGGCCCATTTTTTGATTGGGTCATTTATTTTTTCTGGAATTGAGCTTCAGGAGTTGCTTGTATATTTTTGAGATTAATCCTTTGTCTGTTCCTTCATTTGCTATTATTTTCTCCCAATCTGAGGGCTGTCTTTTCACCTTGCTTATAGTTTCCTTTGTTGTGCAAAAGCTTTTAAGTTTCATTAAGTCCCATTTGTTTATTTTTTCTTTTATTTCCAATATT